>NW_010145712.1:0-98087 GCF_000699245.1 Pterocles gutturalis | reverse complement strand
GCTGAATGCTCTGGAATGATTCAAAAGCAGTGCTGTTAAAATATTGTCTTCCGTTACTGGATAAAATATATATGTAATGTGACAGAATATGTTTAATCATTTTTTATTTTTTTTTAAAGTAAGGGACTTCTATGTATCGGGTGTTCCAGAAGTAAAAACAATTAAATACAAATTGAGAGTTCTCATAGAAATTTTCTGTAATCAAACGTAGATAGCCTATAGTTCTATTCCTGTTTTAAAGATTTAAAATGATATTAATCTAAAAATTGAAAAGAAAAGTATTTTTGTGGCACTGGGCTATTAAATGATGATCCAGAAATCTGGGTAGAACTTCAACGCTTCTACAGTCTTTCCTTTTTTGTCCTCTGTTAGATTTCTCCTGTCTTGTTTCTTCTCTCCCTCTGTAAAATCAGGTTTAGAACAATCTCTCCTCTGGTCTGAGAAATATTCTACGTGTAGCCACAGGACACACATGCGTGCAGTCATACACACCAGTCCACTTTTAAACCTTCTTTGTACAGCATCAGAATAATCCACACAGTGACACTGAGTGTCCTAATAATTTGAGGAGAAACAAATCTAGAACTATGATGTGAATTCAACTGGTGCTTCTGCAGAAGCAAATGACGTAGAATTCCAGAAATCCATTTTTACATGTTCACAGTTTAATATTACTTGAACAGGGGTCTTTCTCATGATTGTCTTTGTGCCACGAGAGTAAATAGAGGTAGAGTTGCAAGTCTTGCTGGTAGCTGTGAGAATCTGTGATCTTCAAGCTAAAGGTGCTCTTGAGTTTATATATCCTCAGCTTCTCCAAGAGCAATGAGAGAATGTGGGTTGATAGTAGGAACTTACCTGCAACTTACAATAAAATGGTAAAGGTACATTTTGGGCTCTGGACCTTGCCAACTGATTAATATTCAATAGTGATGAGGATTGTAATTTGAATCTTTTACCAATACTGATGTACAACAGTATCCTTAAGTGTCATAATGCCATTGAGTCTTAGGGGCAAAAGCCACTGAGTTTCTGAGGCGTTGTTGGATGGAGGGCGTGGAGGAATCTCATTTTCCCCCTCACAGACAATGTGCTTCATTCCATGGTTACTTTTTGCTTAAAAACACAGAGGCACCTCCTTCACATCTGAACAAAGTAGAGTGCGGTGAGAGTGTGTGGTTTGCTGAAGCTCCAGAGTCTGGTGGTGTATCATTTTTTGCGTTGCGCCCAGTGCTCTTCAGTCTGTTCAATGACCTCAGTCCCCTGTGTGTTCTCCCTGTGTGGCAGTGGCTCCCAGGACAATAGCTGACAGGGAGCAGACTAGCTCTGTGCCTGTTAGGAGAGAAGAACATCTCTGTTGTGATGTTCTCTACAGATCCGAGAGTAGAATTTTGCCTTAAGCTTTTTAAATAAAAGCAAAACTTCAAACAGGTCCCATCATCTACAGAATACAGCAGCTGGAAGGAGGGAGGGAAACAGTGCTTCCTTTTTGAAGCTCGGGTGACAACTGGTCAAACTTCAGAAACACACACTGTTTTTACTCCTTTCTGAATAGTCCTTTCCAGATGAATTAGCTGTTACAAGTTCCTGTCACTGTTGAAAAATTTAGGAATATTTTCCAACTTACGTTTTATATATGTGAAGGAGTAAGGGAGTCAGAATGACTCCATCCACAGCCATCCACCCAGGCTTCATGATAAAAATCTGGATAGCTGGAGAAGAGCTGTGTAGTGTACCTGTGGATACCAGGTGGCCTGGATGTTTGGAATAGCAGACAAAAATCTGCATCTTCTGCCAGTTTCCAGAATAAGCTGAGGATGTTAATGCTGCACCTTTAAGACCCATACTCTAATTACACTAAGATATTTCAGAACATGTGTTAGATTTATTTATCTTTATTACTAACCTTCTGGGGTGGCTAAAAAATCAAGCTGTGCTGCATAGCAGAGGTGTTTGTTAATGTCTGATAAAATCCTGGTGCACAGTAAAATATTGAATTATTGCTCTGCATGTGTGCTAGTATAATACATAGTGTCCTTAATATATTCATAAATATTAATCAACTCTTCTAAAATGTTTGTAGTCTTTTTCATGCAAACGTTGTTTCAGTCTGTGGGATACAATATATTTCTGAATTGAAAAGAAGAACAAACTGTAGATTCTTAAAACTATTTAAAACTTGCACTGAAAATTGTCAAATTGTCAACTCCTTTGTAAGACCCTGTTCACCTGAGACAGAAGCTGAATTATTTCTGTTGCTATTTCAACTCTCAAGGTTTCTGAGGAAAGAAACCAAAACTGGTATCAATTTGCTTATTATACCAAGAAATGTCACAGGAGCTATCTTGAACTCTGTGGATTTTCTTTAAGTTCTGTTGCTATTAGATAACTAAAAGTAGGTATTGTCTTCTCAGTAATTAGGAAAAAAAAAGATAGGATAAGTGTATTCATGTATCAAATATAATGAAAATAAAGGTAGTTAATGTTTGATATCCTAGAAAAAGGTGCCAGTGAGGGGATGCAAGAGAATAATGAGGTGTTGGGCTAAAAGAACAATCTGTGTTCTGAAAGAACAGAAGCAGTTCTAGATTGTATCTCTTGAAGCTGAAGGAGGTGGTGTTACCCTGATGAAAATTTATGCATGGGTAGATGAGAAAGACAACCTTGTAGAGAGAGGGTGCAGAAGGAATTAGCAAAAAATGTTGAGGTTGAATAGGAGGACTCGGAGAATGATTGAGTGGGCTGGGGAGGGAATAATAACTCCAGGTGGGCTGGAATTTACACAAGAAGCTTTTAGGGGAATTCTGTAGCACATCAGAGCAGGCTATGAGGGGGCAGTGATTCTGAGGCTCTCTAAGTGACTGGGGGGTTATGGGTAGTCAGCAAGGAAACATTTGTGAACGCTTGGTCTGCAGAAAGCTCTCAACACCTGTCTGTAAAACCAAGGTCTTTTCCAGCTGTGTAAAGCTGAGCAGTACAAAATCACTACTGATATTATGCTGGCTACCACATAAACAGCGAAAAGCTGTGACGTCTGCTCTTGATTTTAGTGATGCCTTGTCTCTTGTGGAAATTTAAGGCTTGAGATGGGGAACACAGGATACAATTTGGAAAATCCAGTTGGATACTCTGATCCTCTTCCAGGCTTACAATCTGTGGTGCTGTGGGTGACTGAGCACCATGGTGGCTTCTCAAGTCTAAGTCCAAATGCTGCTGAAAATCTTGAATGAAAGGGGCCAGGTTAGTGATATTTTCTCAAAGTTTTAAAGAGCAGTAATTGGTAAATATGAAATTGTGGAAGGCTGTCAGAGTGGAGTTGATTGCACAAACCCTCTAAGGTTTAAAAAAGTAAGTTTCTGAGCAGAATTGAAGCCAGAGTAAACTGTTTAACTGAAATGAATTGTTGCTCAGGTAAGTCCCTGATTTTATTTTTATATAATTTAAATTTTTTTATCATGTTTGTTCTTTTGAAGAAACTATATAGAGATCAATCAATGTGAAAAAAGGATAGACTGTAAAGCCCAGCAGAACAGTAATCCAGAAACGGAGGGAGGAGAAACCTTTAAGGAGTGACGGGAGAGAGGGGCAAAAATCAGGAGGGAAGGCATTCACAGAAAGGAGAGGCAGACTGGATTTCAAGACGGCCATGATCGGTTGTTCAGAGGTAACAGGCAGAATCTGACACTGCTTGTTGCTCACTGTGTCTCAGAGGACTTGTGCTTGGAGAAGAAGAGAAATGTTGAGGAGCAAAAAATCAGACTTGACAGGTTGGCAGGTACATGTCCAATTTCTGAATTTCGCAGTGGACATGCTTTTGTAGTTTGAGAGGCCGTAGTGTTTTGATAATCAAGGTGAATCACCAGCAGGGAGCTTGCTTCTTTTTTCATCCCCCACCTCTCCAGCTCTTGGCTCTCTATGGACTGAACTGGTAGGGAGAGTCCCATTACTGGTAGATGCTGATGCGTTGATCCACACCAATCTTCTTGCCAATTATATTTTCATATATCAGTGTGTGGTAAGAAACATCTACAGGATATGAAGAGAGTTAAGCAGACAATCTGACACTAAAAATAAATGGCTACTGTCTGTTTGGCTACATATTGCAAATAGTATTTTTTAAATAAGACTACATGGCCCATGAAGCCTCAGCAAATGAAAAGCATCTGATGACATATTGAGTGACTAGGTTCTTTAGTCACAATAACAGGATAATTTAAAAAATTCTACTGACATCAAATATATTCCTCCTCATACTTTAATAATTCCTAATGCCAGTCTTAGATTTATTTTTCTTTCTATGAGAAGAAACAGGAATTATCTCTTATGCCATTTTTGTTTAATGTACTGACTTTCAAATATTGATGCTACAGTTATTTGGTGAAACTAGGGAGACTTCCAGATCAAACAGTTACCACTTAAGTTACGATTACAGCATCTACAAAATGTTGCTGCAAGCTAATATTTGTTAGTTTTAGTTAAATACAGCAGCATTTGTCTGTATGTAAGCTGTAATTTAACATTAAGTTGTGTGATTTGACTATGCTGCTGGAGACTCCTTCTAATTAGAGACCTTCCCATATGCTTGTGGGGCTCTTCAAAAAATCTGCCAACAGGAAGAAAGGTTTGGAGTCAGTGATTTTGAAGTGTTGGTTTTTGTGACCCACTCTGGGTCAACAGTCATGCTAAGGCAACACCATACATTTTGGCCCACTCAGGACCAAAGGAAGTTCTTTGAGATGTCTTTCAGGAAGGAGCAGGCTGAGAGTTTGACTCCATCAGGGGCCCTTTCCAATTCCATTATGGAAAAGTCTCAGCTGTGATGTGCTCAGGTACCCTCTTGTTTGTTGTGCTCCAGATTGTTTTCCTGGTGGCATTAAAGAGTTGTGTGTGTTTTCATGGGATTACTGCCCAATCCCAAACTTGTCTGCGCAGGGCCTCCCAGATAACTCACTTTGTAGGCACTGTATTGCTCTGCAGTATGCTTCCAATTTGTCGTCTGCTTCCAGAAGAGTCAGCAGTACTGAGCACGTGCTGCCCAGGCGGCCTGCAGATGTGCGGCAGGTGCAACACATCCCAGAGATGTGTTCTGCCCATTCAGGGAGCTACTGTATTGATTATGGACAACAGAGGTTTCTGTATACAGAAACCCTGAGAAAAGGCTGAGGTGGTTCCATGATTTCTTTAAAGTATGGATACTCTTTAAAAGTGTGGAGTACCATTAATTACATCTTTCAACCTGAGAGTAAGGAGCTGAAATAATGCAAAACTAGCCTTTCTAGGTAGCAATATTGATGGCTCCTGGTTTGTATATACACATGGGGGAGAAAGAAAGAAACCTCACTGCCCCAGGAGGTTTCACGGGGGTCATTGATAAGAGAAGTGCTGTATTCCAGTAAAGAGTAAGAATGGTCTAGCAAGCTGTTTTGTAAATCTAAGAGAGGCAGGGAGGAGGAGGAATGAAAATGTCAACGTTCACCCTTTCTGTCTGGCCACTGAGCTAACCAGACTTACGGTCTTCTCAGTGGAAAGATCTCAGATACTACTGTTAATACCCAAGATCACTGTCCATAAACAGTGATCTTCAGAAGACTCTTTTTGCTAGTTTTTAACTCATAAATGCTGAGTTCCACATTATGCATTAAACAAGGCTGAGACTTAAAAGCCACTAACACTGCTCAATCATTAGCATAAGAAAGAGTTGTAAGACTCATGTTAATCACAAAGGTCTCTGTTGGCTACCAGTGGAATAGAATTATTCTGATTTGTGCCTTGAAATAGAAGCTTTAAAACCTAATTCAGGGTTCACTGCAGAAACAGATGTTTTTTATTTATGCTTTTATTACTACTGATAGCTATTGAAGAAATGCAAGATAGTCTGCTACATTTTACTTAGGACTTCTGAACAGCATTTGTATTGCAAAGGGATAATGAGTTACCAGATTACATGTTAAATTTGACAAAGGTTAGAATCTTCTTTTGAGTGGCACAATTCATTTCAGTCATCTATCTGGCTTTGTGTAACACATCATATTTAGCAGACTAGACATTTGTTAAGATGTTTTTGTCAAACTGGGCTAATACAGGAAGTCGAAAGAAAAAGGTTGCATTCATTTATTCTGCGAAGAAAAAACTATTTCAGAAGTATTTCAGTCAGTTCCACAGTGTACAGTATTAACTGTGTACTTGGTGTTTTCAAGGAAGCAAAATTTTAATTTCAAAAGTAGCTTTGTTTGTTTCAAAGTCTTTGGCAAGCTTCATACTTTTCATACAGGGAAGCAGTCTTCACGTAGCATCGTTCTCTCTCGGGCCCACAAAGCCTACTATTTTTACTTCACAAACATGTTTGAGTGGTGGGCATTAGATTTCCTTTGGGATTCTCAATCTCATTATTTTTATCAATAAAAAGCCTCTGCTGGACAAAAGACTAAATCACATATAAATGAAATATGAGAGATTACATGAGGAGCTCAGGTTTTGCTTAGCCTAATCCAATATCTTTGGCCAAACATCTCAAAGTCAAAGGCTTTATAAGTATTCTACAGGATCAGCCTGGCAAAGAGAAATCAATAACCAGGTAATGGATTTGATTACAATTTTTTCCCTTCCACCCACTCCCACAGCCAAATGTTTCTACCCATACTAATCTCTTTTGGCACATGTAACTGTTGGTTATTCTCTGTGGGTTTTGGGGATGTATATATATAAAATAAGTTTTATATCATTTTGGAGGGCCGTGTTAACTATTGCTGAGTACCTATTTTAAGAAGAAGTAATGTTGGTATCTCATTTTTCTTTGGGGAGATCTGTTCTGCGATGCGCTTTTGGAAAATACTTTGTGATAATAATTGTAACTTTGTTCCATGTATAGATCCTGTTTTGCTGGGCTGAAGTTGCCTTTTTTCTGCTACTCCTGCCATGCTGAGGAGGTTTTATTGTGCAGTCCAGGGTACCCAGCAGAATCCAAACTTCTGGAGTTTTTCTTTGTTGCCTTTGTTGTCTCCTTTACCCCCAGTCCTTCTGACTATCGATGAGATCGTTGTATCGGCAGAGCGTGGGCCATCTGGAATGTTTGACTTTAGAAACATTAATAATTAGACCATTAGTGTTCTGCAAGGATTTTACCTCTGCTTTAAAGAAGTCGTTTTCCACATCAATAGGAAGACAAAGGAAAAGGTACTATTGCATGCATTTTGAAGTTCAGTCACAGCTCCTTTAATTATAGAACTTGGTTTGGCCTTTGCATCACTTTTTCCATTTTTAAATATATACTTGAGTTACCAGAGCTGTCCTTGAAAGCAATTCTAAACTAGAAATACTTTGCACGACAGAATGGAACTTCTTTCTTCTACATCAGGAACCCTGAGAGTCTATCATTATCTTGAGTTTAAAGAGCAAACAGTCTGCAGTTCCATAGTGTGGTTACTGAATAGGGTTCACTTTTCATCCAGAATGACCATGCTGTAATGAAAAACTACCTTTGGCTTCTGTTTCTTGGTTGGTGGAAATATTGACCACTCAAAGTTAGAGTGATTCACTAATGATATCTCCATTACACTAATTCAGCAAACAGCAGGAGAGAGAGATGCTGATGACAGTTGAAGAGAGGAAAGGGAGGAAACTGGCTGACAGAAACAGACATCCTCCTATTGAGCAATTCAAATATATATTTGAAATAATTACAGGAAAAAATATATTGTAATAAAATGCTGTCCTTTGATGAAACCACTCTGTCATTAGTTTCACCGGTGGCTTTATACACTTACTGAATTTCAAAACCAGTGACTGAAAACCTATTGAAGTTTTTCTGCAAAACTAATAAATAATAGGAAACCTTTCCACCAATATTTAAGATGAATAATGACATATTATTTTGAAGACCAAAGATTTTATATCACAGCCATTTTGTTGATTGTCTTGTTAGGTATTTTCTGCTGGTTAGTGTGCATGGCTCAGATTTTTTTAAAAGCCCTTGTGCAGTGGGAGCTGTTTAAAGGGTGTCTGGAGTCTGGTTGTGGTGTTTTAAGTGCTTTGCTGTAGCCTTTAAGGCATTATTGTAACTGAAATGAAGTAAGGTCTTTTGCGTCTTAGAAATTTATGATAGGATGCTTGCACTGATTTTTTTTTCCTATTGTTTCTCATGTATTGCTAAGGACTTGCAGTTGTAAAAGTGTAGTTGGTTTCTTCATTTGTTTGTATGGTTTCCATCTCCTGTATGTTTTCTTTTTTGTGGGTCTATAGTGAGGAACTTCATTTCTCTTTGTCTTGGTGGAGGGAGAAGGAAATGTGGCTTCTGAAATGTAAATCCTGTTTCACAGGGCGTTTATATAAGCCTGTGCGTGCTTCCAAGCAAGCTACCAAATAACAAGTTTTTCTGAGTTCCCCGGAGTTAAGACTATCTGAGTGGCAGTTTGCTTTCAGTGAAAGCAAAGACTATGGTAGGAGAGGCATTTGAAGTCCTTGTAAGAGGGCAAAGAAAGGAATTCAAGGCAGTCTGCTTCAAAGGGATGTTACTCAGACTTGCAAAACACCTAGGGAAATACACAGAGAAACATCAGTGACATCAGCCCCTGACCAGCTCTCCACCACCCCCTTAGCCAGATGTAACAGGAGAAGCAGAGCAGCTGCTGCTCTGGCAGTCCCTCAGCTGCTGGTGCTGGGCGAAGCCCCATAGCTTCATAGCAGACAAGGGGCCGGAGGGAAGGACTCAGCCTGTGGGTCACTGGCCAGAAGCGTTAGCAGCTTGACAAACGGAAACTGTGATAAAACGAAACCCTAATTTCTGTAAGTTTCTACTGAAACAAGTTGCTAATTCATGCAGCTGTATGTTTGAGGAAGGATTGCATTTCCCTCACAAAGCCATACCCCTTGATATTACTCATTATTCTTAATAATGTAATATATTATATTGGATGATATTTCTATACTTTTCTATTTAGCACTTATATAATTACCAAGTTGGTGGTTTTTTTTTTTCTTCTTCTTAGATGTTAAGAGTCTGGCCAGTCTTAAAACGCACGCATGCACACACATTCTGTCAAATGGAATTGAATCCTTGGCCACAATTTTTTAAAGAATCTTTCCTGAGAAAGTGAGAAGGGATGCCAAAGGACTGGCATGTCAGCACTCTAATTTTGGTTTTGGAACAGTTTTAATGTGATAATAGCAGATTCCATTTTGGTAAAATCAAGCAATTTAATTCAAACCCAGATTTTCTTAAAGAGTTTTTACAGGGCTTCTGTGGTTTCTCTTGTCTAATCTTTACCTTGCTCATTTGCTAACTTTTTTTTTTTTTCAGATGAGCTAATGCCATTTTTACTGGTTAATTTGTTGCTCCTCCATCACAGATACGAAACATCTCTTAAAAGCCTTTTTAAAAAATACCTCAGTTTTCATACTCCCAGTGTGTGACCTTGGATACATTTGAACCCCTACTGGGAATAAAAAGACAAGCTAGTCTTTGTACAGTATTATTGAAATTATTATTTAGCTATCTTATCTTCATAATTTGTCATTTAAATTTTATGCTTGTTTGTAAGGTAAATAGTTTTCAAGTGTACTGAAAGCTTTGCTTACATAGAAATGATCTCATTATTCTTAAATGGTTGTCTTTTGTGCTACATTCTTTCATTATCTGAATTTTAGACCTGAAAACAGCCATATTTAATACTGGGAACATTAAACCAATCTAATCATATTGGTTGAAAGGGCACTGTCATTATTGGTTTCACAGAACAGGTGTCAGGTTTAATCTTTCTCTTTATGACAAAAGTTTGTTCAGTTATTCAAATTCAGTAATATTTTTATGTGCTTGTTTTGTGTCTTGGAAATTAAGGCGAAACTTTCTGATCAGCTGTGTGGGTAATTAGATCTGGTGTTTACTTGGAAGAAATAAAATAATTTCTATATGATAACCACTTTGGTAGAGAAAGGGAGGAGGAATATGCAATTGAAATCTCTTTATGGAGTACCAATAAAATGGTATACTTCTAAACCTATTAGTTCAGCTTCAGTGAAGCCATGAATACATTCTGTGAAAGTTTTGCAGAAATTTGCTTGCTCTTCAAGGAGTTCTTGGGTTTCTTTTCCTACACATCACCCTGATTTTCAGTTTCTGCTGATCCTGGTACAGCTGCTGCCTGTGAGGCACCAGAAGCAATTCAGTTTTGCAGATCTTCATTTATTTAGGTTGTGAGAAAAAGATGTTCACTGTGGTGGCTTCAGATTTTGAGTAGTTCAGGTTTTCTTCTAGCTTCATCAGCATCCCTATTTGAGGATGGGGAGTTGGAATTACAGAGAGCTAGCTGCTTCCTCGCTTGGGCTGGTCTCAGTTTCACTGGTCTGACCCTGTGTTTCTCCTGAACGTGTTTCTCTGTTCTATTCAGAGTTGTTACACACATCAAAACATCTCTCTTAATAGAATCTCTTGTGTTATGTTTCTTTGTGTGCAATTATAATCTTGGTGCCTTTAACATTCTTGGTTCATTATTGTTTTCTTCTGTGCAATAAAGGCAATTGTTTTTTCCCTGAAGTCTGCTGCAAGGGTTGTAACGGAGTAGCTAAGGAGATATTCACATTTGTTGTACTGTTAAAATGTGCGCTTCCTAAAGTGTAGCTGTTAAAATAACAAACATTAGTGTTAGAGTTGACTAGAGAATGGCAATTCAATTGAGACAATGTCTATTTGAACTGGAAATAAACCTCAAATATTTAGTGTGTTTACAAAAATTGAATTGCACTGAAATGCCTCTTTTCAAGGTAGGAAGCTTAGATATTGCTTTGATATTTTTTAAAAAAAATGTTTTAGAAGGTAGGGGGGCTTTTTTTGCCAGTATGACTGACTTGTTTGGTTACATTTCTGGCTTGAAGTATTTAGGCAGAGGTTCAAATCCCTGTGTTGCCTGATGCTGCAGGTTTTTGCTATGCCTGTGCCAGTGCTGTGGCTAGCTTCTGTGGAAGAGGAGGACCTTTTCCTCCTCGGTCCATATCCAGCCACTCACTTCCAGTCCCTGGACTTGGGCAGCTCTGGTGCACAGTGAGCCTGTTTGGAGAACTCGACTGCCAGGAAACTTCATTTCCACTTTTTCTGCAGGATTAATTTTCTGCTAATGAGGGGAATGTGTGGCTGAGAAATGCAATGTGAGCCTCATCCTAGTCACAATGATCGATCTGGGATGAAAAATAATGTTCTGAATTAGATGAAGGAAAAAGCTGATTATCGGTTTGTCATGTTTGAAGTCAGGACCTTCCCTTTCACACAATAGCATCAGCGTCCTTCATTTATTTCATCTTGCCAAAAATGATCTAATCAGTACAGTTCTGTAGATGATGGAATGATGGGTGTTTACTAGTTGGTGATGCATTACCTTTAATTAGTTACTTTAGCTCAAATATACGAGATTCATCCTTGAAATGATTTAAATATGGTTGCTTTAGTCCTGGATACTGTTTTATGTCATTGTATATCTGTAGCATTTCCTAATGTGTTTCTTTTGTGCTTAATATGTTGGTTTTTTTTATTAAACCACGTGGGATTTATGCCCTAACCCTTGGGCAGCGTGTTTTAGGATTGATCCATGGAGATTTTGGATTTCCTGGCATGAATTTTTTTTCAAGGACTAGATCTTACATTACTGCTTTCAGTTGTGAATTACTTCAAAAATCAATGTTAGCATGCAATAAGTTTTAAAGGTTGAAGTAAGGAAAACTTATCTTGAATACAAACTCCACATATGAATTGTACTGTCATTTATTTGTTGTGTTCATGTATTTTCCCTCAAGCCATATTGTTGCAGTAATTTGGATAACTTTGAGTACAAAACAGGTGCAGTAGCACCAGTATCAGGGGAGTTGACTAACTGTGAATGAACATCAGGACTTGTTTGACCGTTGAAGGATGTGGAACCATGTTCTTAGCTTGTTGTAATCATATTCTTTGCATTTGAGCAGAATGGAGAACAGAAAGAAAGCAAGGCCGCAGTATGTATGTCCATACTTTAAATCAGCTTTGAGAGTTGCTGGGTTTGAAGCTTTCAGGTTTTTTTGGTTTTCCTCCTTTCTTGAGCAATCAGGTGTTAGACTGCACGGCCTCATGAATGAAAGTCCAGTTTTCATACAAAGCCTTTCTATGAAAGGGTGGAAGATTATATCAATTTTGATATGCTGCTTTCTCTTGTTCTCTTGTTCTGTTCATGTTCAGCATTTCCATTCCTCTTCCACTCTCAGACTTCAAGTTGTTGTCAATCACTGTCTCTATTAACTAATTCCCTGCCTTTGGTTGTGTTTGCATCCCCAGGGCACGGCTCAGTAAGATCGTCAGTTGCCCAAAATACGAACACTTGGCTAGTGCACTGTCCTGTATATTTTCTTGGGCTTCACTGTTGAGATCATTACACAGTGTGTATTAAACCTTCTTCCAGGTGCCTGGGAAATGTTCAAATCCCAGTGCAGAGCTTTTCACAGGCTGTGAAATACCTTTGCACTCACTGAACTCTCTGTGCATATGAATACGCAGCTTAAAAATGATGCTTTGTACAAACATGCAAATGGGATTAATGACTGTGGTTCATTACTGGCTATTGATTGATATTAGACATCACTGGACAACCGTTTGGGGATGGTAATGGATTTGAAATGACGGATCCACAACTTTGCGTTTCAGAAGAACTGTGACACAGGATTATCATTGTTAATATAGGTCATAAATCTGTTCTGTACATGGAATTCATGTATCTGAACTCCTTCCAAACTACATTTTTCCCTACTTCAACAGCACTTTATTAAAATTTGAGGTTTTGGAGTCATTCCAATGGAGGAAAATGACCCATGCTGGATGGGATGGGTGTTGAGATTAAATATCACACAGTCATAGCATGCTGTTTAATGTATGTTATGGATATTGATTGGTACTATGCATGATTTTATATGGGCTAAATACGCTAATTTATTTTTAAAATGAGGTAGTGTATAAGAAGACTTTAACTTACATTGGCGTTGTTTGAGGGAAAGTATTGGAATGGTACACAGTAGATAAAATTTCTGGAAATAGGGTAGTCTTGCAGTGTTTACTCATATTTAGTTTTGGGCAAAATAATTATTTCTCATTAAGTTAATGAATTACTATTTACTTGGCAATATCCTAAAGCAAGATGGCACAACTGGACTCAGAAACGCTGCTTGCCTTCAGCATAAGCAGCCTTCATAATTGTTGAACATATCACTGGCTGGGCTCCTATGAGCACCCTGCTTCAAATAGGATGCCCAGATGCTCCCACCCCTTGGTAAATAGGTGTAGAATTTTAATGTGGGATGCTGGACATGTGCTGGCAGAAAGCTTTTAGAAGAGACATAATTTTTTTTAATTTAAAAAAACTGTTAAAAAGGTAATTATTCATTGATCTTTAAATCTTGCATTATCTAGTACCTGCTGTCCTGCTGACATGCATTTTCCTACATCTCATCTCCAGGTATTGTAACGAGTTTGTATTTTGTCTTTTCATTTTTACTCTTTACCTGGTGTGCTTCCAAAGCCTCCTAAAAGGCAATTTTACATGTACTAAAAACTGCCTTCTACCAGTTGCCTAAATTATTTTAAAAACTAATTTAATCACTTTTAATTACATGACATTGAAAGACATCTAACTGATTTTTTTATATATTTAAAAGACTAGCCTGCAGTGAATGGTAATACACTCAATATTTTTGTGGGAGTACCAAGCTAATCTTGGCAAGCTAATGCATTTGAATGGAGCAGGCCTGACTGTGGTCTGTATGGATTTTAACCTGAATTGGAGCAAACTGCTACCTTGTGGACGTAACACAAACATCATCATAATGATCTTGAATGCAGAGCTGTAGGCTGTGTTTAGAGTAGGTCAAAATCTTGAAATAAAGGAATAACTGTGCACTGGGACAGAGATAAGCTGGTACGAGCAGTATGAAAAATGCTGAGTGAAACAGGATTTCTCTGTGTATGCCTAGATGTACCAGCTTCGGTCATCAGTACTCAGTTTAGAAAGTGAAAATGCTTTCAAACATGGAGGACTTGGTAGGCTGAAACTTGTTTATAAATGACTTGAATTCATTGTCTGAAAATTCATATATAACATTCTGAGACTCTTTTTGGTAGTAGGAGCATGTTATGTTTAAATTATTACAGATGTGAAATTGCCACTTTTGAAGTGTAATGTAGCCTCAAGGAAGTATTAATAAGGTGAACTTTGTTCAAACAAAATTTTAGGAATTGGCTGGATGTTCACACCCAAATTGTTGCAGTCAATGGCTCGATGTCTGAGCGGAGACTGGTGACGAATGGCATTCCTCAGGGATCAGTACTGGGACTGGTGTCATTTAACATCTTTGTGGGAGACATGGACAGTGGGATTGAGTTCACACTCAATAAGTTTGCTGATTGCAGCAAGCTGTGTGGCACAGTTGACACACTGGAGGGAAGGGATGCCGTCCAGAGGGACCTTGACAGGCTTGAGAGGTGAGCCTGTGCAAACCTCATGGAGTTCAACAAGGCCAAGTGTAAGGTCCTGCACCTTGATCAGGGCAATCCCAAGCACAAATACAGGCTGGGAGGAGAAAGGATAAAGAGCATCCCTGAGGAGAAGGACTTGGGGGTACTGGTGGATGAGAAGCTCGATATGAGCCGGCAGTGTGCGCCTGCAGCCCAGAAACCAACCGTGTCCGGGGCTGCATCAAGAGAAGCATTAGCAGCAGGTCAAAGGAGGTGATTCTCCCCCTCTACTCTGCTCTCGTGAGACCCCACCTGGAAGACTGCACCCAGCTCTGGGGTCCTCAGCCCAGGAAGGACATGGACCTGTTAGAGTGAGTCCAGAGGAGGCCATGAAGATGGTCAGAGACTGGACCACCTCCCATAGGAGGACAGGCTGAGAGAGTTGGGGTTGTTCAGCCTGGAGAAGAGAAGGCTCTGGGGAGACCTTATAGTTGCCTTTCACTGCCTAAAGGGGTCTACAGGAGAGATGGGGAGGGACTCTTGGAGGAGTGACAGGATGAAGGGCAATGGTTTTAAGCTCAAAGAGGGCAGATTTAGATTAGATATTAGGAAGACATTTTTTCCTGTGAGGGTGGTGAGGCAGTGGCCCAGGTTGCCCAGAGAAGCTGTGGATGCCCCATCCCTGGAGGGGTTCAAGGCCAGGCTGGATGAGGCTTTGAGCAACCTGGGCTAGTGGGAGGTGTCCCTGCCCATGGCAGGGGGGTTGGAACTTGATGATCCCTAAGATCCCTTCCAACCCAAACCTTTGTGTATTTCTGAAAGACTACTGCTTTTATGATGCTTAGTCCCAATGTCTGTCTTATCTAGAAGCAGTGACAAGTGGTGTAATGCCAAAAGATTGCTTTTTTTTTTTCTTTGATATTACACCCAGCTGTCAGCCAGGTAGAATGGCAGGGGGGAAGATTTATCCTGTCTTGAGTCAATATATAAGCATGAAATATGATAAAAAGATCTAGCAATTAGTAATTTAGAATGAAAAATTACCTTGAGGTTTGCACTTGGCATACTACGCATTGACAGTTTTCTGAAGATTTCCAGCTGATAGCCTCGTGTCACAGATTTTTGCAGGATGGTTGCATTTTTCTTCTCAAAAAGCCATGTACCTGTATACCGTCCACCATCTTCTGGTTACTGCCATGCTCCCCGGCTTTGAAATTTCTTCATTGGTTTATGGAATGTCAGTTTATGATTGATTTTGCATTTTTGAAATGTAATTCTTGCTTTTTTTCTCAGCTTTGATAAATGAGGAAAAGGTATTTTTGTATTTCTGCTGCTGAGTGTTCTAGCATTCACTTTGTGTGTAAATGACATTTTATGTCTATTAATAATATGAGGAAAAATTGGGCTTAAGATTATTCTGAAGGGTGAAGCATATTACAGTTACTACATAAGATGTGTCTTAGACACGTATTCCATGAGGATAATGAAAGGAACACCCAAAGTGAACCATAGATATCAAAAAACCTAGGGGTTTTAATAAGAAATGTCACTGTAAATAATTAATGTGACTCAGAGTTCCAGCAACAGAAAAGTGAATTATATCTTACGTATGCTTCAAGGTTACAAAACCTAATAAAAACAGAATCTTTGCTGCTGTTTTGTTTAAATACAGACTAAGAACCAAATTCTTCTGCATCATCATCCTGTCCTCAACAGTGAGTACCAGGGAGTGCCTGGGAACGGATAACAATAGGAAAGGCATTTGTGAGGTTTTGTCTTAGTACCCTCCTGGACTCTACTTCTTGTTTCAAAGGTTCTTGAGACGTATGCAGTTTCCATGTAATCCTTGATGTGTTCATCTCCCAAGACTTTGTCCCATCTAACTTTTGTACCCAGAAAGAGTTGGATCCACATCATCTTTTATCAAGGAACTCTGCAAGTCTTCTGCCTCATGTGGAAAAAAATCACCTGTTGTCTTTTTAATATTTTTAGTGGGAACTTTTAAAATATTATGTTGACACCAATCTTTTTAAAATTCAGCCCAATTTTCACCTCCTCTGGTGAGAAGAAAATGAGAGACTATAACAAAAACACACCATGGCAAAGTAGGGCAATAAAGAAGTGTTGTGATGGCTGGACAGCTGAACTGATGTTTGGTATTTCCATCCCTTACATTGTAATTACGATGAAATATGCAGGCTAATTCTGACAAACTTTGGAAGACAGAATTCTAAAGGATGAATCAATTCCTGATATATTTATTTGATTAACAGCTAAGATAATGGGGCAAAGAACCAAGAGATACATCCATGGGCATTCCAGGCTTCATTAGTTCTGTTTTTTGTGGAATAACTCAGTTTTTCTAGACATTTCCTTTCTTTAACTTTCCTCTTTGGCCTAGCATAAAATGTCAGCAAAATTAAATTAATCTTTAACAGTATTTGCAGTTCTTCCCTTGGGCTTTGCTGTGCTTAGGGTCTACCTGCACTGATATTGCAAGTAGTATTGTAGCTTTTAGAATTTTGCTTTAGATTAATTGCATGAATAGAAGTAAATAAAAGAGGCATCATTTTTACAAATAAGCAATTGGAATATTGATTTTAAAGTGTTTTTCAGTTGCCATGGTAAGAGACTATTAATCCTGTGATGTTTTAGACTGTATGTTTAAAACTTGTTGTTGAGTTGATGATGCTTATGTTGTACGGTAAATTTCCAGTCAGTTGCTACCTGCTGCTGCAGCTCTTTCGGGACACACAACTTCAACACAAGTTGTGTTTGGTTTAGTGTGTTTCTCTGAGAACCGTTATTTGACAGCACTGTGCGTAAGGCTTTACTCACTGCCTTTTGATTTAGACTGTAGTTGTCTCAGGAAAGGAGCCATATCTTAGTTTGTCTGCAGAACACCAGCCATGTCCACAGTGCTACATGAATAATACATACAAAGGCTAGTAGCACAGATGTTGCTTCCTTCACTTAATGCCATGTAGAATACTGTAATAAAATTGTTCTCTGATTCACAGCACTGTTCCTGGCAGCTACTAAGAATAACATTCCTACAGTTGACTCTTAAGATGAGATATGCTGGACAGAAAAGTCTGCCCTACTATTATTCACCAACTAAATTGCAGAGCAAGATGGTCTCTCTCTCTGCCAGTACTCAGAATAAAGCTGAGCAAGAATGCTCGGTGGTTATGAAGAGGTGTGCTCCAGTCAATGATGTGAGAGGTTGGAAGAGGGATGTCCTAGGTAGCTAGATCTAATTATACAAATGGCTTTATAATTTAGTTTGTCTGATGCAAAATGACAATCCTTGTAAATTTTGAAGGATGGGATCTGCAGTCCTGCTTGGCAGCTGATGCTGTAAAGCAGAATAGCTTGCTAGCTTTACATTCCACAGCGTCTTCAGATGTAACCTGAGTAATCCCCCAGAGCAGCTCAAAGTTCAGATCTAGGTCCATAATCCAGAAATATTTGAACAAAGTGCAATATTTGAAGCTGCTTTGACTGTTGATGTTACATTTGATATAGTTACAGGGCAATGCTATCAGTGTAGCTATTGCTTCCATTTGACTGGTATTGTGGGAAGGTAATCAGTCACCTGAAATGTTGAAGAATAACTCTGTGCCAAAGATTCGTGTTGTTGCTGAATATGACCCTTGAGCATAGGTACGTCTACAACTCAGTAAGTATCAATAGTGAGGCATCTTGTAGTGAGAACGGTGAAGCTAGAAGAAGGAGGAATACGTAATGAAAGGAAATGTTGAATCAGTTGAAAGGTAGAACTGTATGTGTATTTAATATTAAGAAAGAAGGTCTATCCATAGAGACAATGCAGCAGTTACATGTGTCATAGACTCTCCATTGCCTAGAACTTTCGAAAGTTTTTTCTACACAAATACTTTTAAACTATACAGGCATATTTCATCCCTTATAGTGCTTTGCTGTGCTAGAAAGGCTGAGCAGAAAACCCCCGAAACAGACCAAGCAAGACCATAGAAACCCAACTGATCAGGTCTGTGTAGCGCTGTACGCAAATGTACTGCTACTTAAAAAAAAAAATAAAAAAAAATTACTAGCACCTCTAAAAGTTGTAACAGTTTTTTGCATATACGTGAATGGGTTTCCAGTGACAGAAAAAGATAGGAATTACATTGTTATTGTCTCCTGGTAAGTTGTCTGGTTCTTTGATTTGTTTGGTAAAAAAGAATTAAAGTGTTTATTATCCTCTTAATTAAAGATAGACACACTGCACAGTTACTTGAAGCTTTCTCTGTTAGTGATCAATCTTAAATTCAAATGGAGATTACGTATATAGCTGCTGATAATTAAGGCTAAGTATTTAATGTCATATTTCCATATTTTTAATATAAAAATCAGTATGCATTTTGTTTGAAAAATCAGCATATGGTAGAGGACTGTGTGGGTATCTGACTGTTAAACTGACAGCCTAAATCTACTTTTCCTAATGTTTATATATATATATATTTTTCCCCCCAGATATTCTTACATCATACCTACGGAGCAATAGTGCAGTTAAAAAAAAAAAAGTTGCAGCTGTGGGTAGCAAAGCATTACCTCAGAATTTGGTGTGTTTCTTTCATCTCCAAGGACCAAAGAAATGCTGCAAATCAGAAAAAGTATGTCATTATTGATCAGCTATTAAGTAGATAGGATTTTTTTTTCTTAAGGGTAGCATTTTGATTTAGGTGCCTGACTTGGCTTGACATAGCACTTTTTTTTCCATTATGTGTGTGTCTGGTTTGAATACTAGTGTGCGGTGAAGATTTCACGACCACAAATTGCAGGCGCACTGCTGAAACAGCTCTGACAGCTGTCATTCCTATAAGCAGCGGTTTGTGCTTCCCAGAAGTGCTGACGTTGATAGACGAAAATTGCAGATCCTGAACTGATGCAACTTCCCTTTCTTCAGTGGAGTGGATACTTTTTTTTCATGTCCAGGGAATATGAGGGAACTTGTGTTGTAGGGAGCGGGCCACTCTGTTCCTGAGTATTTTTGCCCTTACTTCCACTGTCAGTCTGACCCCCAAAAATTTTTCCTGCATGAGCTATGCTTTTGTTTTCAGTCTCTGCTCTTTTCTCCTTTGATCTGTAAGGAGTGCTAAACCTCATTTGTAACTTTTTCCCCTGCCACAGATTGCCAAATTGAATCAATTTGAACTACCTTCCTGCTTATATCTGTTTTCTGAAAGATTTTCATCACTGCCTGGATGGTGTATTCTTAAAATCCTGCTCAAGGAACCGGTTCTTCATGAGCATTTTGGTGATTATATATTAAAAAATACATAAGTAATAAATCTCTTTCTGTGCTTCACAACAGTGACAGTGCATGCTACTGTCTGAATCAATTATCGATTTCATCAGTCCCACTTTTACACCTGCTTCTGAATTTGTTTTAAAATAGCTCTTATTTCATAAATGTATAAGGGCTATGATAATTTGTCATTTCACTAATTTTATCTGTCTCCAGAAGTGAGATCTAGCTTGAGTTATTAAAAGTACAAGTGTTTCATTAATAAAAGCACATTTATTCCTATCAGCTTGACAAAATTAGGGTCTCCCCTCAACCTTTACTCAGGCTTCAAGCCTTTATGCTTTGGTATATGTGAAAAAAGCTTCAAAATTATTCCTGTGCAGTGTTAAAATTTTTGAGAGATTAATCTCTTGAAGCCTTGTCTTAGGCATGGGGGTGTAACTATCTTAATGAGGGTTATAATGACATTTTCACAAAAAATGGCAATCTAAACCATAAGTGTTAAAAATAGTAAAAAGTTTAGGTAGGTGATATTTCATAATGGCAAGTTCCCCTTTAAGATCTATCAGGTAAATGATGCACATATTTCAAGCTGCCTTAGTAGGTACTTTTACAGAACAATCTAATGGACATCTGTTGGAAAATAAGGAAAAGAAGAATATTTTACCCCCCCCCCCTTTTTTTTTTCACACTGCAACAGTGAGTATATTCTTAGGATGAAGTTTTACAGTAGTGCCTATTCAACCCTTGAGCTGTTTAAAGTTCTCACAGTTTTATATCCAGAGATTTGAAGGAAGGATTTCTGCCACCTGTGATAGCACATTTTCCATTATTCAAACAAAAGCAGAGTTTATTGTATCCTGAAGGCAAGATCTTTATATTGATGTTGGTGAGATAACAGCAGAAATTGGTCTGAAAACCCAAGGTTAAAATATTTTTGGCTTGTAAAGTGTGTATTATCCCCAAACATTTTACCTGTTTTTTTTTTTTTTGGTTGTTGTTGGGGTTTTTTGGGTTTTTTTTTTTTATTGTTTTTTTTTGGTTTTGTTGTTGTTGGTGGTGGTGGTTTTTTTTTTTTTAGTAAACACGATAGAAAACCTCCATTATTCCTGGTATAATTTGGGAAAGCTGCTTTAACTTTTTTTTTTTTTTTTCAATATTTTAAAAGAGTTTGAGATGAAGGGGCTGTAGCTCAGTTGGTCTAACTTTTACACTGGGAAGGCTGGTACAAATGATATTAAGAAGCAAAATGACAGGATACGTGGATACATTTGTCATAGTGAAGCATTGGGAGGTGTCAGCATGCTTTGGAAATTAAATCTCAGAAATCAGAGTTCTCTAAAGGGCTTGCTGAGCATTTGATCAAGGGAGATTTGTAAATTTGGTATACTTGGATTTTCAGTGAATTCTTAAGGTCATTTGACAAAAACTCTCGAAGAACCAAACTGTCCTGATTAAAAAGGAAATTTAGTTTAAAAGCTGATGAAAGGACAGGAATAAAATGTGACTTGCAGAATGGAGAAATTATTATTTGAGTCGCAAAGGGATCTGTGCTAGGACCTAAGTTATTAAAATTATCTTGGAAATTGGGGAGAAGAATGAGATGGATGAGTTTGCTAATTAGTAAGGGCAGTAAAAATTTAGGTTGCATGTGAAAAATCACAGAAAAAGAATTCCAGTCGCAATAGTTGACTCGACAGTTAAGTGGCAGATGAAAGTCAATGCACATAAATGCAAAGTAATGCACATAAGAAAAGATGGTCCTAATTTTACATGGATAAGAATGGGTCTAAGCTAGTTATTACTACTTAGGAAAGAAATTTTGGAGCCACGGTCGTCAGTTTTCTGAAAATTTCTGTGTAGTAGTGCCAAAAACACTAGTCAAAAGAATACAGAACAAACCAGAAAACACTACTCTGGCTCTGTACATCTTCCTTGGGTACTTGCTTCTTCAGTTCCAGCTCAAAAGGTGCTGAGAGAGCTGGTAAATGTGATCAAAGAGATGGAATGATGTCTGTAGGAGGAATGAGTCAATGGAGTAGGAGTCTCCAACTTTGCAGGTAAAATATGATAGGGGACCTATAACATCCCAATTGATTTAGAGATGGTAAATGTGTAGTCAGTGTTTACTTTTAATCACAGTATTAAAATTAGAAGCATCAAATGAAATGAAGTAAGGTATTTAAGATCCCAAAATAGTTTTTCACACAGTGCATAATTAAATTTTGGAATTCATTGACACAAGAGATTGTGCATGCCAAAGGTTTGCATGTGTTCAAAAATTAATTAGTCATGGTAAAAAACCTCCATAGGTGCTTGTTAAACACAAAGCTTGTGTATCAAAGAGATCCTGAGCCACAGGCTAGGTCTGGGAGAGTTTAATAGGAGAATCACTCTACATACTTTTTCTTATTATTTTCTTTTTATTAAGAATCCCCTACTAGTTGTTGTATAACATGTTGCTGAGTCAGAGTTTTAGTCTGAAGCCATATGTCCATGAAATGAAATAGAGCTATACTAGTTTGTATCAGAAGATTTGGCTAAAAAATCCAAGTTGAACTCTGTATTTTTCATTGATGTGATATATCAATGACTTCAAGAGATATGAATGTGTTAAAGTGTTTACACTGTGTCAGAAGAGACAAACTTGTGATGCTTAAATTATAATTTATATGTAGACAATAGTATGGATTTGGGAAATAAAATATTCTTCCCTAAAGCTATTTTATTCTATTTTGAAAGCAGTTCTCTGGGCTTAAGTTATTTTACTGATAAACTCGTAAATAGACCACAAGTAAGAATGTAATTTTTGGAACCCATATTTACTTTCCCATTGAAGATAGCTACTTCATATCTCTTTTTCCTTTGATAATGTATTTAATACATGACTGCTTCATCTTTGATGTGTCAGGAAACTGTTTAAAGCAAAAACATTAATGTTTTCAAACATAATTTTTTGTTCACATATATTTTAATGTAAAAGCAGCAACAGCTATTTGACCTGACTTTCTAAACATAGTTAAATTCTCTTGCTGTGTACTTTGAAAAATCTTCACCTATATCCTTGTTAAAACCTACTCCTTGTTTTTATTCTTTGTTACAGTGGCACTCAGCTGGTCACTTTAAGTGGGGATACCACAGTGCAGATATGGGACTTCTCAAAACATGGATGTATTCTGACTTTAGAAGGACATGCCCGTGCTGTATGGGACTAGTCATGGCATTCATGGGGTGATTTTGTCGCTTTTGCCTCCGTGGACAACACAAGCAAAATATGGGATGTTAACAGGTATGGAGTTACTGGAGATTCTTTATTAGCTGATCGATAGCTTTACTTAATAACCACTGGTTTATGTTTTAGCCCAGTGAGAGAGAGAGATGTCTCGCAGCAATTTGTGGACTTCACTTTAAGAACAGAGATAAATTAAAGGGAGTGGTGCAAAAAATGGGCTTTGATGTGATTTACTACTAGATAAAGGCTTTACTTAATAGGGGGCTGGGAAGGACTTAAGATAGTGCCCAAAAAAAGTATTTGCTTTTACTTGGCATCTGTTATTCTGTGTTGGTTTTTTTTGAGGTCAGAGAGTGAAACTTCAATATGCAATTTAAATAAATAACTGAACAAAAATTTCACTAAGTTTTCTACAGTGTTTCTAGCTCATGAGTATACAACACACTTTAATTTAAGGTTGGACAAGTGGAAATTTATTTTATTCATTATATATGTTTTGGCAAGGTGACTCCTGATTAATAAATCAACATATACCTCTTCATTTTCTTTATTATCCAGGGAAATGCATTTTTATGAAGGTGCTTCTAGAATACTAGTTTATTCCTGCTTACCAATTAATTATTAGTTCCTCAACTTCAGTTATATTTGAGGTGACATATTTTGATTAATCTACACCTTAAAGGAATGAAATGGATTTATTTTTTTCCAAACTGTTCCTTCTAGATTCCTGAATGACTTAGGAGTAGTGTTACTGAAACCACTGTACTGCACTAGGTCTGGTTTTTGACAACTGAATGTCATCAGTCCACAGAGAATTCTCTGGTCTCATAGGTGTTTTCCCTGGTTCTGTATTATCCAGTCTTAATTGATTTTTTCCATTTCCTCTCAGTCTTTTTCTTCCTTTGCATCTGAGTGAGATTAAATACTCCTTCAAGCTTGTTGACCACTGCAGGGAAAGAAGTGTCACTGAAAATGTGAGGGAGGCTTTTCTTCTTTCGTTTATTTTGACTAGATCACTCCCAGTGTGCTGCAATTGCAGTGAGCCCTGCAGGTGAGACCTACAGACCTGTCTTAGGGGAGTGTGCTTGGTGAAGCGGGAGCGTTGAGGGGTTTTGTTGTAAAAGTGAAGTACTTCTGATGAGCATGTATGCATTGAGATTTTTCACAATGTTGTAATTCAGCCAGATTTTTTTGACAGCTAATTAAAACTCTGTCAGTATCAGATTTTCAGTCTTGCTTTCAAATTGAGAATTAAGGAAGCATTAAATAATAAAAACATTGCTTTGAAAATGGGATAAGCAATGTATCCTTTAATAAATTATTCTGAATTATTTTGGCTAAGCTGAGAGCAGATTGAAACAAAAGCTTGAAACAAATATTCAATTTTTATAAAATCGTAGACAAAGCAGTTAAAGTTTGGCAAAGTTTAAGACAACTGAGAAGTGATGGGTTTTATAACAGAAATTGTCAGCCAGTTCTGATAACAGATGATGCTTCCAACATTTCTATCAGTAATAAGAGCTAATGGTCAGTGTTTTGCTTAGAAATGCAAACACCAGAAATCTATTGTATTGTTGCCTCTTTTCTTAACCTGTTACAGGCTTCTAATACTTTGATCATCCTTTACGGCATATTCATGACCTTTAAGAAATAATGCTAAGAATAGCTTTAATTTTATGTCAGAATGGTTTTGAATTAGCATAGAGAAAGGTTTTGTTTAGACACTTTGAAATATCTTCTCTACCGAGGAAGCTTTTGTAGTCAGAGGAATCAAAGCAAATCTTTATCACCAACCCATGCCTCCCACTCACAATCATTACCAACCCTTATTTCTACCTTCAGTGTATCTGAGGTGCATTTTGCATTTGAAAATAAGAGAGTAAGGAGCACAGCCATGATGTGAAAGGCTAGTTATCAGCATATAATTACTGAAACATTTAGTCATGCAAAACTCTCAGTGGCTAAAGGGAGCAGGATGTGGCACAAAAATGTGGCATATTATGCTTAAAATAGGGGTATTCAGAGTATGGAATAAAAAAAGCCTCACTTGGAGACCTCACTGGACCCCACTGAACTGGACTTTCAGTCTTTTCACAATAAAAGCCCACGTATTCATTTACATTACATTAGCTAAGTCGAACAGACAATTGAGTTCGGTGTAGCTAGTCTGTTTAGATTAATTTGCAAGAGGTGCTGCAGAAGTGTGCGTGGTGTATGCACTTAGGGTAAAATGAGTACAGTGGAAAAATTCAACGCTCTTAAAGAGCTTCTGTAAAAAGGGATTTGATGACAACAAGAGATGACTGTTTCAAACTTAAGACATCCCGCCTGCAGACCTAACTCTGTAGAACGGTCAGCTGCAATTGATCCTTATGCCCATGTTGACTAATTCAAGTGAAAAATCAACCCGTGCAGAACATATGGCAAGTTGTGGAAATAAGGGAAAGCTATTGACAGATTAATCAGGCTGCTAGTTTCCAGTCTGGCTTGCTAATTTGCTGATGTTTATATACAGAGGTGCTATACAAAATAACCTGCAGTGTATTTTGGCTAGGCAGTACTAATTGCCAAGCTAATTGGCTGAGTTTGGCAGCGCTAATCCTAGATGTTTCCCGGAGTGTCACCTGTAGATTTGTTACGTGCCTGGAGTTCTCTGACATGAATTAAGCCAGCTGTCTAGGTACCATATAAACATGTAACCTCCTTCACACTCCTTTACAGTCTGGGTGTGTGCAACAAAATGGGAAAAGTGGAGCAGGCTTTCCACAATGGTTTTTGGTGCTTAGAAAGTTTTGTTCTTCCCATCCTCACAGAATACATGCTTATCTACTTGTCATCTTCAGACTTTTCCCTCTCCAGGTGTGTGCCAGTTGTCTCAAGCTTTGAACACGGAACAGAGCACAAGATTACATACTTGTGGTAGGATAGTAATCCATGATCCCAGTTATTCTGCTTAACTAGTGATTTATTTTTTCCACTAATAAGAAATTAACATTTTAGAAATGTGAGCTTTCTTCCTTAACATTACATATTTGGATGGATGCCTGCTTTCAAATGGAATGGTCCTGGAAAGCAGCATGGTGCAGGGGGGTGAAGACAGCAAGATGAATATCAAAGCTACCACTGCCACCTTTCTAAAAGAGATATGTTGTAAATAAATGCTACAAATATAAATACGTACATTTCTATCATGGATGGTAGTCATCTTTTTGTTTCCAGATTTCAAATAACTGCTTTTCTATGTCAGATACATACTTTTTATCTATAAATACAGCTTTTGAAATACCTGCAACAAAGTTCTCTGTGGTTGAACACTTGGTATCAAGAAAGTGGGAGGCTGTTTGCTGTCTTCTAGCACCAAACCCAAGGTGCAACTTTCATACTCATCCAATCCATTACTGGAGTCCGAAGAATACAAGGTGCAACATCTCTTAAATAGGAAAAGGTTGCCAACAGTTTTAATAAATTATGTAATTCTTCGGCAATTATAAGAAAATTCAGCTTGCTAACCGTTTGAATTTTATTTTATTAGAAGGTGAAACGACTGCTGAACTTTTTTTTCAATCAATATTATTCACGAGCATTTTTCTTTTGTGTATGTCGGAAGTTTTCTGTCATGTATCTTGCCACAAATGGCATTCCTACCAGGAGGATAATGTGTGAGGCAGCTTTGTAGTTAACGATGTTCTTCTCCTTGACAACTTATGTGCCTTCTATTTAAAGATATGATCTGAGTTTAAAAAACAAAACAGAAAACAAAAATCCAAGCACCTTTCTTCTTCCCTGAAGACACAGACACATGATCCAAGTTACTGAAGAATTTGAGAGACTCTGAGTTCTGGTGTTGTAACTTCTTGATGCTTTCTGGTGGGAGAGTTGGCTGCTTTTAAATGAAATTAAAAAGAAAATGGCATAACATCTGGGGTGGGGGCGTGGGGGTGGAGAAGAAAGATAACTAATGTACCTGCCATGGTTAGAAAAATAAAAAAACCAAAACCAGCAAAACACATGCATATCTGCTGTCTTCAAGGTTATCCCATCTTCTTAATGATTATAAGGAAGCAACTTGAATACAAAGTGGGGGAAGAAAGGAAGAGGCTTATAATTTGTGAACAGTTTTTTATTCAGCAGCATAGCTCAGATTGAAAATATATAGCCAGTCATATTAATAGTTAATAGTCATGTTTTCTCTAACCATAAATTCAGGATTGTCAAAGTCATTTTGGCAGGATTAATTTCAATTATCCAACTGTAAATATTGCCAGAGATTTACAGCCTGATCTCTGATATGCAAATCAACTGAACATCATGTATCTCATGTAAACACAGGCGGTTATTTAGTTTTGCAAACATATGCTGTAGGTTCTATGTTAAATGCAAACATTGTTATTTATGCCTTAAGCTTGAGAAATTATTTGCATCAATATCAGAATATTCAGATTTTTTTTCCTCCAGTTTATACATTATATAGTCATTGGACCAGTTCTCCATGTTTCTCTGGTCTTTCAGTAGTGCTGAATATGGCAGCATTAAGCCACAGAGAAATGCAATTCTGTACTGTCCTGCAGCAGACCTCAGGGTGAATAAATGTCTGCAAATTGGAGCCATTGCTGCTTTCTGTTTGCTGGTTTTTAATCCATCACTTACTTGTTTTCCTTTTCATTTAACACAATAACTTTTGTCTATCTCGTTGAAATTTCTCCCATAATCAAAATTTTAGTTTAAGATTCTAAGAAAATGTAGTTGTTTACATCAATCCTCAATCGTTACTAGTATCCTTTGGTGCATTTGTTCAGGTGCAAATTAAAGGAGAAACTAATCTGTCCTGATCACTGTTAATTATCCTGTACAACCATTAATATAGTATCTAGTTACTAACATATTATATTCTTTTACTTTTTTCCAAATATACACAAAAATAGTTGTTGACACCTTTTGCTTTTCTACAAATTAGGAATTTTCACTTCTTTACCCATTGTCTGATGTATAGGACATAAATTAATTCCTAGTTTGTTTAAATAATTCCTTCTTTTGTTCTTAAGCCTACATTAAGATTTTTAGCTTCTGTTATAACTTCTCTCCACTTTATAACTGCTGGTTATAGTTTAGTTTCTTCTCATAAGAAGCATTTTAATTTTGGGAAATTTAGGGTTAGTATACATTCTTAAAGAAATTAAACAGGGATGGATTTTGTTTAACTAGAAGCCCCTGATCAACTATAGCTTTCATTAGAATTATACCATGCAGTGATGATACTGCACATTTGTTATTTTAAACCCATCTTGACTGTCTGCAGTGCAAGACATGATTATGTTGATTTTAAACTGCTATTGTAGTTTTGGTTGAGGGGTTTTTTTTGCTTCACCCTCAATAAAGTACTTACTTGATGTTGCTTGAGTTGCCAAGTTGGCTAGTCAAACCGTTGCTTTGTATCATCAGTGCAATGTGAGAAGTCGTAGAGTTTAGCCTAACTTCTCTTGGCATCTTTTATACTCGCACTCTGTTTCTTTTTCTTCTTCTTCCCTTAGGCAATGGCCAGCTTTTAAATTAAATATTTGCTGTCAGATTTGTAGTCAATTTTCACCACACCAAATATACCCATATCAGGAGTCTCTAAAATCTCCTTTAGAGAAACTCATAAAGATTATCTGTTTTCAAAATGGAGCTGTACTTTCCCATTTTGAATCAGAATGAGGGTGTGTAACCAGTCCTTGTCAAAGTACCCTTTCCAGATGACACTTATGTGACTCACTTTTCAGTGGGACAGAAGCCACAAGCTGTTCTGGCCAGATACTATGTTTAATTGATTCCAGTAAAAGTGAAGCTAGTCTATTTTCAGAAAAGACAAATGCCTTCCAGGAAATTAGAAGGCAGGTAGAAGAACTCAGAGGAAATGTGGAAGGACCATCTTTGGGTAGTTTGTAACGTCTGTCCTGACAACACATGAGGAAATGCTTGCCATTTTGATAAAGGAGAATTCCCTTTGGAATCCTCTGAGGAGTACTGCAGAGACCTGCTATTAATCCCTCAAATCAAAGTGAGGCCTATGCCCAAGTCTCCAAATTTGAAATTATGCCAGATTTCCATAACACATTTTTCAGGACCAAAGAAAGTTTGAAACCTAGTTGTAATACTTCCCAGAGAGACACTTGTAAAAATCAGTTTGAAGATGTGAATTTTCAGGGAAGAAATGATATCCAAAGCATAGCTGTTTGGTTAAGGGGCAAATACGGCTTAATCTTCATAATAATGAAAAAGATTTGTCTTGAAGTACAAAACTTAATCACAAAGTGTAGCTTGAACTCTTGTAGCTTGAACTATTGTAAACTTACTTTAATCACATTACAGAGTTAGTACAAGATAACAGGCATTAATGAGAAATGTTTAATATGGTTGCATATTTTTAAGGCTAAAAATCCAGACAAGTCTTACCCAATTCCCATGGAATCTAGACAAGAGATACAATTATTTACATTTGGTGAAACTAAGCAAAGAGGTGAAGTGCTTTACTCAAGGCCTTATAGTGAGTTGCTGCTGAAGCCATCATTAAAAACCCAACTTTTCATTCCTTGGTAACAAAAAAAGTCAAAATTAATTGTCTTCAAACTTTCCTACAAGGTAAGAAGGAAGAAAATCAGAATTGGATTTTCAGCGGTAATATAGATTAATGAGAAACTGTAGAAGGATGGCTACAAGAAAGGGGACATGATCTGATTGTTGTGAGCAATCCAGACTATGAGGCAGGCTCTGAGGCCAGTGAAAGCCTCAGAGCCATCCTGAGCTGTCCTTGAACAGTAACTAGAGAGGAATGCAGTGGTAGCATAAACAAAGATAACGGAACAGGGTCCAGCTGTTAGTTATGCTCCGCTACGCGTGCACAGCACCTTTGCCCCAATCAGAAATAAATTGTAGACGCGTGGACAACTGCTTGTAACCAATCACATACCTGTTGCTTGTGCGTGCTCGGGTCTGCTTTCTATATAATGACAAGGTAAACAGTTATTAGAGGAGAACGATCATACTCATATTGAGATCGCGTCGTTACTCTGGATCCGTATCCCACTCCAAGAAGAAACATCTCTTTATGTGATTATTTTTTTTCTGTCGGTTAAAGGATGCGGTGATAAAGCAATGTTGGGTTTGTTTGCAGTTGCACAGCAATGTTCAAAGCACACATATACTTAGAGAAATTAAAAGCATATGCCATTAGTGATACTGCAAAGACTGTTAGCCTTCACACTTTGTGACATAAACTAATCACCATTTTTGACACAGTAGAAACGTGTCTCTGTGGAACTATGCTGTTATGTTACACATAATAGGAACTGCGTAGCTTCCGTGGAAATGTTTGTATTGGTGGTTGTTGGCTACAGGTCTAGATCTGTCAATGTTGTCTGTGTTTTTTACTGGAACTGTCTATGGCAATTTAGCTTGTACATAAGAAGCATATTTGAGCTTCTGAGTAATTAAAATGACAATTTATTTTAACTATCAAAAATATTTTGAGTTTTTTACTAAAGTGTTGACAAAAATGTAAGAGCTTTGCTTTCTGGTTATAGCTACTCGTCTTGAAATGTACAGCACCGCTTTTCATTAAGGGAGAGGAAAAAAAAACAAGGGTTTTTTTTTAAACTAGGATGTGGTGAATAGAGCTGCTTTCTAAAATGTCTGAGTTCTCATCTCTGCAAATGTATCTAGTAGCCTTATCTGAACTTTACAATCAGCTACCTACATAAGATTTCCATCTTCTTTTATGAAAAGATAGCAGAGAAAGTTGCACTTGATTTGCATAAGAAGATACATCCTTTTCTTAACAGTTTTCTTGCTTCCATGATTTCAGCATCCAATATGGCTTGGAAAAACTTATTAGATGCAGTTGGAGGGTTGTTTTTTTTTTTTTTAATGTTGCAGTTGCCCTCTGTCAGCCCAGGGATACAGAGATTTCCTAAATTATGTATAGTTGGCTGAGAGATTCCTGTTGGACAGCAGAATGCTTTGTTTGTTTGAACTGCTAAGTAATGTGATCCTCTGTAAGTTGGACACCTTTCTACTTGGTTTACCTTCCTTGTCAAAATGCCTCCTAGATTCCCAGGGAGCTAGTTCAAGAGCAGGATGAATTATGAAGGTAATACTTAGGCTTCCTTCCATCAAATCCTAACCAAACCAGCTGACAGGTCCAGAAAACTCAGTCCACTTTGATTGTGTATACTGTAGGAGGCTCAGGTTGTTTTTTTTTTTCTCTCTTTGACAACGTGCAAGTTGAATTCCATGGCTAATTTGCAAATGTGCAGGTATTGTAACTAATAATTCTGCAAAATATTGTTCAGATCTTGACAGGGTGGTTCCACTGTCCTCCATTCAGTACTCAAATGCAAAGGATCAGCACTTCAGACATTCAGCACATTTTAAGTTATAGTATTGTTTTTCACTGTGTATTCAGGCTCATTATCCAGTTGTTTTCTTTCCCCTTCATGTTACACTCACTCATTACTGGCAGTCTTTTCTTTACCTAACCTGCTTTCCTAGAAATACTGTCTTACAGTATCTCAACCAAAACAAAAATGTACCAACAGAGAGTTATTCATATAGCAGTGAAAGCTCTCGGATATTATTACAGGATTCAGTGAAGACAACAGTTCATTAAAATAATGTATTTCAATCATCACAACAATATCGTGTCAGTACCAGTTAGTGCAAATATTACACGTATAGTCTGTGATACACATTAAAGTGGAGTACTGTTACCCCAAATCACAGTGTGCTGCAACACAAGTAAATTGTAGAATGTTTCCCTGCTTGTATCTCCCGTGAATTAACAAGAACAGGAATATATCTTACTATTCATAAGCCGCAGTACTTTGATAGGCATATCCACCTGAATGTTCATCTGTTTTTAGCTGCTGATGTCTTCTAGTTTGAAATTAGATGAGTTGGTCATTTGATTTCAAAATGAAAGTGTACTGTGATAGATGCCTTTATACATAAAAATTCCTGTTGTTTCAATTCTTGCCCTCTGCCTCCAGGCAGTGTTCAGAGATGTGTGCATGTGATGCTTTTGGGTTTGTGTTTTTGGATTTTTTTTTCTTCTTCCTTTTATTTTCTTTTTTAAGGGTTCAGACTTTACACAAAATCTTGTATGGACTGATTATTTTCTCGCACAAATGTTGGAACCTCTAGTTGTCTACCATGTGTATCCTGTTAAAGTAAACTACATTCGTCTTTGACTAGCCTCAGCTGGAATTTGAACACAAGTCACATCTTAATCCTTAAATAATGACTCTATGTACAAAAAAGGGTCTCCTGGGTCTTTTATTGAAGGTGGAAGACATCAAATTATGCTTGTACCTTCTTAAAATGTGAATGAAGTCAAATCCTAATTCAGCATCTTCTCTAATGTTCCCCTACATTAGTTCTTGTTTCAGTTTTTCCCTTATGTCAGTAGTAGTAGTTTTACAACAGTTGATTTTTTTTGAAGAAAGGCAAGAATTTTGTTTTAGAAACAGTGAAGACCTTGGTCATCCTTTATGCAGTTTAATGTCAACTCATCACAAACAGAAGCTCTGAAAGAGTCACCTCCTGTTTTTCAGTGAGACAAGTCTTCTCCTTGTCAGCTTCTGCCTAATTCCGGTAAAGTCACGTAACAAAGTTCTCTCCTAAGCAGATGTTAGAGGGTGGGCTCCCTTTATTTAATATGCATGATGAGTTGGATCTTTAAAAGTGCCAGAAGGGCTGATTGAAAATCTGTTGGAGCAGGCACACTGTCACTTCTGAAAATCCCAATAAAAATCTAACTGATTGTTTAGGCACCCAAAAGCTATATGAACGTGAGACTGCATTGTCGGGGAAGTTTGGAAATCTCATCCTTATCCTAAATGTACAAAGTTCTAGAGAGTATGATGATTGATCTCTATGGGATGAACTCGGAGGAGGCTTTGGCAAGGTATTTTAGACTTCAGTGCTACAGGAGTAGCATTTTTTTTTTAAAATATGCTGTTATATACTGTTACAGACTTAAAATCCAGTAAAAAACAATTATTTATTACATTTGTCAGTGACTTTTTGGAAGAAATAGATCAGCCTCACAGTAAGATATGAGGATTCAATAGAAAATGTAGTAAGTTTAACTGGTCTTCTGGTGTAACGATATTTCAAATTTTATTTTTCATTGTTACATTTCTCATTTTCTGTGTTGTGTAACCAGTCAGTAGTTGTGTATATACTGCCATATTCTTTATCTGTTAACATAATCAAGTAGAAGAGTGAAATAAATGATGAGAAAGAAGAGAAGGAAAGAAATGACAAAGAAATTCTTCAGGGTGCTTGAAATACACCATAAATGAGATATTGAGTTTAGATGGCTCACCTTTCCCCCATTATTGTATTTGAAGAGCAGAAGCCTAAAACTGTACAATAACCTGTTAGAATGGAACAGTTCTAACGTAAGAATTAATATACACACACTCAAAATTAAATCCTTTGGTTGTGATCCATCAAAATACATATATACTCTTCTCTTTCAAAATCAACAGCAGCGAGTTCTTGAATGAATTCAGAGGCATCTGGATTTAGGTGTTCAGGGTTAGCCAGAAAAGGCAGAAGTTTTACCTGTGAAGTTTTTTGTATTTAAAAAAAACCCCAAACCAAAAACCAAACAGATTAATAAAAACATGGCAGCTTGGTGTTGACTGTGAAAACAGGACATCAGTTCAATGCTGATGTCAGCTGATATGATAATTGAGGATAACCCACTGTCGCCAGGGAGCGAGACTTTGCTTATTTGGCTGCAGAACTGCTGAGCAGAAAACACACTCGTATTAGTCCTGCAGTGTTTAATGTTGGCTTAAATGGTTTAGTTCTATTTTATTATTACTGAGATTGTGCTTATCTGATTATCTGGTACCCATATGCCTTGAGGGAGTAGGAGATAATTGTTTAATAAAATAAGGCTATGGTTTTCAATAAGTGATTTCTGGTGCTCCCGTCTTTAACTGGCCAACAAAAAAATCCCTAAAGGCAGCTTGATTTGCAGAAAGTGCTGAGCAAGAGCTAAATGTCAAAAAAATAGTATCAGCATCACCATGTACCTTTCTGAACCTGAATGCACCTTGCCCCTGGATTGATGTCAATAATTTTGGGACAGATGATTTTGCTTTCTGTGTAGTGCAAGGGAGACCCAGGCATCTTAGAGAAAGAGAAAATTGTGTTCTAGTTCCTGTCCTAAGGACTGAAATGGCATTTTATTCCCTAACTGTGAAAAACAGAAGCTGACCTTGAAGGGGGACCACTTTAGATTGTGGCACTCTGCATGCTGGGACCAGTGATCTGCAGAAATTTTTTTCTTCAGCTGACTGAATTTATTTTCTGCACATAGGCAGACTCAATGAAAAATTTAGACAGTTATAGCCATGAAGGGATGGTTTAATATATGCATGTTGACCTTCCTCAGGCAGAGGGAAGAACTAAACCTAGATTTTGAAATCTGCTTGAGGGATCTAGGGTTTGCACTCCTGCATCACGTTAGGAGTTGGGTACCAATGCAGCTTATGTGGGATCCAAATCCCATAGCGATGTGATACAGATCTTCTAGGAATGCCTACTAAGTTGAGTTCCTTAGTGTTAACAAATTTATTGTTTCTGACTGACTTCAGGGATGAGATAGATTACAAATTGTTAAATATAGTCAGGAGAAAAATATTTGTACCATTTCCAGACATTGGTGTTTTACTGATACTTACAAACAAGACCAAGGTTCTGTGTATGAACAAGATGGCCCTTGAAAAGGGTGCTTATTAAGATGTAGATTTTGGATATAAATGCCTAAATCTTGTTCCTGTCCCATGACTTTCAAAGTAATTTTTATTGACCTTATTCTAACCTTGGGAAAATACGGCCTTTTCAAATGCAAAATAATCCAAAATTGAAGCATATAAAAATGCATCTCACTTCTGAAAAATTTGGATTGTAGGTAACATGCTTCTGTTCAAACTAAAGTAGCTGAAATAAATTATCAAAGTTGATTTGGAGCCCAGTTTCAATGGAAAGTGAGCTTTTGCAACATTTGTGGCCATGAGCTGAAAAATGCCTGGTGCTGCCAACAATTAGGTGTTGACTAGTGAGATTTTAAGGATACCTTGACAAGGTACAGAGTCCAACCGAGCCTGCATAGTAAAAGGTAATGAAGAATATATTACAATCTGGTATGAAAATATATGTGGTATATTGTAAAGCTTTTAATCCCGGCAGTTGTCCTCATGGAACTGACTGCAATGTTAAAAAAGTATCCCTCACCCTGCTAAAGACAGACCTGGCAACCGCAACCCTTTTTCTGCTCTTAGGGTGGACACGGTTTGCTGCTGAGGCATTCAGGCTTCTCTGGCCTCCCTTGCTACTGTGACTCGGTCCAGAACAGCTACACATGAAAAAATGCTTGTTTCAATTCACGATGATTGCTTGTTGGTGTCTGTGAGATAGCTGGGGAAGTACTAATTTCTGTTGCAATTTTTAGGCTAAGTTTGGCAAAGGGATGTGCCTTCTGGTCCTGGTTCAGCTAAACATTTAAGAAAATACTTACATTGTACAGATTTTATGTGAGCTACAAGCTTCCATCAAATGCTTATAGCTGTTGGATAAAGGTACTAAGAATAAAAGATTAATGGAAGCAAAAGGTAAGAGAGAAAAGAAGAAAGCTTAGAAAATAAGTAACTACTTATGGTAATTTAAAGGCTGTGGAATAATATAAACATGAAAGACCAGGGGGCAGAGTGATTGATATCTCATATGTTTTTGATGCCCCTATGGTTATTAGACTGCAATATATGGGAACATACAATAAACTATGAATTAAAATGATTCTATGTGCTTAGTTCCACATCGCATTCTACAGTGTCACGATGTTGTTTTAGAAATCAGTCTGATGTTGTAATTGTGGATACTGTTCTTCTCATACAATTAAACTTATTTTGGGTGCACACTGTGATTATATAGGTTTAATTATATTGATAGGAAATCGTACTGTTAACATGGAAAGCTAGAACAAAAACACTGTAAACTATTTTTAAGTAGAGATCTTATTCCTTATTGTTTATCTTTCCTTTTAAAAAAAAAATTAAGCTTCACACTGAAAACCCTTTATCTGGAATTAGAAAATAATACACATAATAATACTTCTTACACAACACTTCACTTGCTCAAAGAAATGTAAGACGCTAAGAGGCTAAGTCTTCAGTATAATAATGAGCAGATTCATTATTCATGTTTCAAGCCAATAAAAAAGGAGATAGATTATTGGCATACACTGTTAGTTTTTCACACCATCTAGTGAAAGCCTAAGTAGAATATTATTAATTCAGTCATTTGTGCTTTTCACTCATAAAAAACATATAAAGCTATTGTCAATCATATTTATTATTCTCAATGTTTATCAGAATAGATCCTGGGTTTGAGTATATTCCAGTCACTCAAAAAACATAATGTAATTGTTTATATTTCTTTTTTGTCTACTTTTGCTAGATAGCTCTAACCAAACATGGTACCTGTGAAAGTCCTTTGTTCTGTAAAACCCACCCAGCCACTATCTGTGTTCTATGTGGAAACACGCTCAATAATCAGTGGTAGAAAATAAGGGTTCTTATTATTTCTCAGGCTAGCATCAGGCAGTCAAGTCTATGTTCAACACCATAGCAACCGGTGTGTCCTTAAAACTTTGCCTTTGTGCTTTTCTGTCCGAGAGTATTTTTTTTCAGTGATATGTCTTTGTAAGCTGATGAGTATCTCACTAGTAGTGGAAGTTTCCACACACTGAATAAATACACAACTTCTACTAAGATACGTATAGTAGCGTTCTTGCAGAAAATAAATACGGTGTTATAATTGGCTAGTTTTCCAGTAATACATGTTTTGTTACATAAATTACAAGGAATTGAGACAAATAAGCAATTTAATCCCAAAGGTAAGGCATGAAGTTTTGCAACCTCTTTCTCCTGCATTTATGGAACACTATTTCAAGGACAGTGATTATTTGGCTGTTATCTCATTTCACTGCAGAATAGAAATCTGACTGGAGCATTGCTTTCTGCTGGTTAATTATAAATTTATTAGGGGACTTTTGACCAAATGTTCCTTGCTATTAGACCTTGCTGAATCTGAAGTTCAAGCTATTAGACTTCATTTAATATAATGCATTGCCCTCTTTTTCTGCTCTGCATGTGCTTTTTTGTATTTTTTGTGTTCTCAGGTATGTTCAGTTTTCCCTTTCTGGGTATTGTTTGCCAAAGAGGCTCTTTCAAGTTGTAGAAATAGGACAGAGTAATTTTTAGAACAGCAAAATATGTAAGGAGGCAAGGTCCCTGGAGATGAAATAAATTTCCAACGCAACACAACAAAATAGCTTTCCTGTTCTGTTTGGACGTTGCTGTTGACTGAGTAGCTTGTTAACAGCACACAAATGTGTAAATGGTAGCAAGGCTGTGCACTGCTAGTGGAGGTGGCACCACAGAATAAGAGAAGCCCATATTTGTGTTTTGAGGTGGAGGAAAGCTTATGGACACACTGTAATCAACTTGCTTTCCTGCTGGAGGTAGATTTGAACACTTAGGTGGTCCTTGCAAGATTGAACCCCAAAGTATGTGGGACTAGACGGGACTAGGGAGCACTCGGTGTGCTCAGACCTCAAAATGAGATCCCAAGTTAAGGGCCAATGTGCTCAGACATTGCATTTCAGTTTTCTCTTAGAGTTTTGCTAAAAGGGGGGGCTTGCAATGGATGTTAGACAAATCCAGTTCGGACAGTGGGCTTACTTGAAGATGTAGTTGCATCCTGTGGGAGCACAAGAGCCTGCCCTGTGTGTGCAAGGTGTTCCTTACTCAAGCAGAGCCAGAGGAGAAGTGTGACTACAGTTCCCACTTGCAGCAGGGTGGTATCTGTTCACCTACCAAATCATGGTGGTTTTTCTTGATGATTTTAGCAGGAATTGAAGTAGGGGCTAGTGATGGTTTTGTTGAATTATAAATTGCTGTTAAAGGAAAGCTGCTGTGCCCAGTTCAGCTCCCAGAAAGCAAGGGGAAACTAACTTTGATAATTTCAGAGAAGAAATATGCACTCTGAAAAATAAGCTGCTGCAGCCTTTCAAAATTTACCAAGCAAGGCAAAAAAACCCAAACCTATTAACGTTGACTTACTTCTTTTTAATTAAAAGAAGCAATTTAATCCATTTCAGAGCCTCTGTGTTTTAAGAGTATGACTCCTAAGTTCTCATGTTTCTCAAGGAAGTCTAGGAAAAGGGTATAACAGTATTTTCTTGCAGACTTGTAAACTTGCTGAGTCAGATGAGTAATGTTTCTTTATATACCTAGAAAATATTAATACAACATTTATGTAATGTTTGGGCTTCCTTCATCCTTGGCTAAGCCTTCTAGTTGCTAAGGCTTTGCTTTGCTTTTGGGACAAGGAGAAAGAAAAGGACAGAGGAAGGGAAAGAATTGCATCCTTGAACTTACCAGTTAAGTCCATACTGCTTCAGAGATCCTTTTCCTTTTACATGCTCAATTTACTGTGCACTAGACCAGAAGTGTGAGCTGTCGGGCTCCTGTGGTGATAAACCTGGATCTAATCCTGCTCCTACTGACACGAATGGCAAGCGTTGTGTTACTTTCGGTGGGAGCAGGACAAGCCATGCTTGTGTGATTCAGCCAGCCTTACCTGGCCGAGCTCAGAGCTACCTCTGATGGCACTGACGACAGGAAGCTTTAATACTTAATCCTGCTTCTGCTCACTGTGCATTTAAAAAGAGTAGCAATCAAAATTGTCTGAAACCAACAATATAAAGTGATTTCACATGGTTTAATAACTCAGGAGTAACTATGTAAACTGATCCTTGCTAGAGAAACCTTGATTTACGACGTGTTTTAAATAGGGGGATTGCTCTCTGTTTTGCAGAGCACTTGGATTGTGAAGATTAAAATGTTCCATGAGTGCCGAGTATGAAGATAAATTACACAGAGAAGGATTAAATTTATATTTTCTTTTAAAAATGTTTATAAACACTGGAGAAGAAATGTTTACATTTTCACAAAAATATAGTAGCATATACTTTAGTACTGCATTTTCAAAGTGTCAGACACTAGTTTGAAGGAGGGCACAAATGAATGTTCACAATTGGAAGAGAGCTTCATTTCATTGAAGATAAATAATAATTGAACAAAGTGGCCCATATTGACAGCATCATACTGGCATATATATCTTTTCAGAGACAAATGTACTTTATAGAGGAAGTGTCCTCACATCTCAATGTCTTACAAAATGTGTTGCATTTAGTGAAATAATGGGTCAAGAAAAAAATCATTGTCATAAATGATGTTAGGCACTTTTTACTGAAATACTGGTAGTTTTACATTCTTGACATGAATAATTGGATGTGTCATATGTGAAGCTACCTAGAGATAAAATAGAGGTCATAAAATGTAAAGACATGATAGGATGCATTTATAACAGCATAAACCAAACTGGCATTTTAATGTGTTAAGCCAACCCATTTGCTATACTTGCCCATTGATCTTGGCTGGAAAAGTTCTGTACCTAATTTAAACACATTTTGGAGACAAAGCCATATAATGGGAAAGTTATAGGATTTGGGTTTTTTTTTAAAAGTATTCTTCTAACTGTTATATCACTGTAACAGGATTGGAGGCTGGTTGTTGTGTGACCTTACAAAACTTCCTCATAAATGTTGTGTCCACCTTCATAGCAGGTGGCTTTCTGGTGTAATTTACCTTGAAATTTACCTGCTAATGATTGCAGGTCACATTGAAGAATGTTATTCAATAGAAAGGAGAAAGGGTTTAATTGAGTGTTTATTCCATGGGATGATTTGAGAGAGTAGTTGCTGAGATAGTACAGTTTGAGAGGGTTTGTGCATTTGCAAGGCATGTAAAAAGATGGTTGGTAGAGGCACTGACTCAAAAGTACATGCTTAAAATCTCATTAATTTCAATTGGCTGTATAGTTGCTTTTAATTACCATGCTTGAAATGGGATTAATATGTCATGGCAATAAAATAAGTGACTGTGACTACTTAACTAATCATTGAAATGGTATTACCCTCTACCCCTCACCCCCCAATTTTTCCAACTGTAGCTGAACATAGAAAGGACACACTTTGGAAAAAAAAAAAATCAAGAAAGGAGGCAGAGCTTTTTCCTGTTTTCATAGGATTGCTAGTAAGCATGTGTTGTGTTTTGGGTGTTTTTTCTAAAACACTTATAAATAGCAAAAGAATTGGCAACATGTAATCTCACTTGTCACTCTGGTTTGCTGCATGTCTTTGGAAATGAGTACTAAGCTGGTGTGGAGCACTGCAGATTGTCCAATGCTTTGTGCCCTGTATAGCCTTTAGCAATAAATATGTACCAGGCAATTGTAAACGTTCACATCAGGGCATGCCAGCTTGTTGTCCTTGCTGAGTTTTAACTCTGCCTGTGCAGACAGGAAAGTATAAAGTGTAAGAGAAATATACCCACTATCTGCATTTTCTTTTCAGTTATTGTACAGTTGATGAAACATCTAACTAGTGCATTATTTGGCTGCTATTGTATGTTAGTGTAGAGACAGCAGCCTGCTAATATTCAGCGAAGGCTTATGTAAGTGGGAGTGTTTCATATCTTCTGTTTTCAATGCAGTTTTATTGAAAGCCCTTTTGAACTTGAATGAACCATTCTGGAATGCAATTCTCAAAAGAGAAGTCTAAAAATTGAGCAAGTAAAATTTTCCTATCACTGTTGAGATGGTGATAGTGATAATGGTATGATTAATTTAAATGCCAACATTCACGGTATCGGTGTGCTGCTTATAACTATAACAGTCTATCCATGTTTGTTTGAACCTGTTAAGAAAAATCAAAACTTGGTGAGGTAGAATAAAGGCTGATTTACTGCTGGACGTCGTTAACTTACCTGGATTTAAGGGAAGGGAAATTGACTTTGTAGAGAAAAAGAGAACACTGAGGATAATCAGTCATGAGTCAAGAAAATGTGTTAACTGATGTTTTACATTTAAAAAGTAGTAATAACACAGATAAAGGATGAGGGTTGGAATCAGTGTCTCTGAGATGAGGTTCAGAATGCAAGCTGCAAAATACTGAACTACTGAGCAGAATTTCTACCATGGCGTCATTCATTCAGGACCTCTGTCTCTGGATGTAAGCAACAAGAGTATTGCAAATGCCTAACCTGCTATTCACAGGTGGTTCCCTCTCTCTTCTGAACTAAAATGTTCAGAGGTGGTGAAGCTTATATCCATGAGGCTATGTTCATGATGAGAAAAAAAGAATTAGATAATTAATGTCGATAGAGATTTATTCTAATGTAGATAAACTTGAACCATTGGATAGAAATATGAGCTCCCATGAAAAACAGGGTGATGGTCCACCTTCACATCAACTTCTTTTTTTGTGGAAAAAGAACATCTAAATAAAATGTTCCCCTTTCCAACCAAAAGATAACTTGTATACAAGACAGTCTTGCTGAAAATATATCTCAGCTGGAAGGAAAGATGAGTTTATGTAGCAGTTGGAGGTTCTTAGAAATATCAGCCAGTCAGTTACCAGAGTGGTAAATTAAATCTTGAGAGCCAGAGCTCGCTCATCAGTACGCAATGATATGGAAGTAGCAAGGAGAGAGACGGACAGCTGCATCAGGTCTGGGTGTTCATGTTCTTGATGGAAAAGTACAAATCATTTCCTTTCCTTCTGCTCCTGTCATGGTCCATCACTTTTAGTCCATTTTCACCTTGCTAAGGGATTCTGAATGGGCCTTCCTGCTTTGGCACCTAATTAATCTCTCACAAGCCTGTTCTTGCAGCCTCTCTGCCTGGGATGGTCCATATCTTACGTCAGTGACTGACAAACAAAATATTATTTTTTCCTTTCTTTTCCTTTCTTTTCCTTTCTTTTCCTGTGTTCTTCCACCCCAAGCCCCCTCAAGCAGGTTGAAGATGATGTTCTCCCCCAGCCTTTGACAAGCACGTACATACATCCTGGTATGGGATAATATCCCTGTACAATTACAGGGAAATATCCCCTTTTCTTCTAGTGGATCACTGTCACACTGTGGTATGTAAAGCTGTCTGTTTAATAAGTGCCCACAAAAATACACAGCAGGATTTTGCTTGTCAGAAACTGTTCAGCAACTCCAAGTCCTTACAGTGTAACAGGCAAGCAGGAAATCACTGGTCACTTTTAAAATATGGCATACCTATACAGAAATAAAAGTATATGATCTGAGAGGAAAAAGGCATATTCTGTGGTGTAAAACGTTACCGTGAGACTGTGAAACAAAAAATTATTTTATTGAAGTTATTTTATTGTCATGTATCAACTGATCATGAATATCAGATATCCTGTGCACTGAGCTCTAACAGCCACAATACTTTATGACTAGTTTAAAGTGAGTCCTTGTGATAAAATAACACATGTAGTCTATATAAGAGATAATACTGAATAGTATAATGTATTATCTATAATAGAAAAACATAGATTCTGTAAAATTATACCAGTGGAATCTAACGTTCCTTTGAAATATATTTCCTGGATAATATTTCTACTCAGAAACAACTTATCTCCCTTCTACTGTCCCTTCTGTGGGGATGGGCTTGGTGTTCAGCTTAGCGCAGCATATGCATTTCAGTCTGGGAAATGCAAAGGTGTTGAAATAGGTCTGAGAAGTCACTTTGTTAGATCAGTGATCAGGGGTAGTATCCATCAAAACCCTTTAACTCTGCTGGCCTCTATCCAGTCTGCACATACTGATCCTCTCTGCTGTTGATACAAAACCTGCAAGAGCTCTGAGAGTCTTCTGGTGACAAACAGGCAGGAAGAAAAGGGAAAAAAAAAAATCACATCTTTAATTCCCCCTGCTGACAGCTTCCTTAATAAATATTGTAAGAAATTTCTCAGTTAAGAGCCACCCACTAATTTAATTTGCAAGGCCCAATGATATATTCAGCAGCTAGCTCAGGGGAGGTGTGTTTGTACTGTCAGAATCACATGAGCAGGGAATAAAATTCTGAGCTCTCAGTGAAAGCTGTAATAATTTATGATGAGTTGTTGGCTTTTATTTTTTCATACTATTTTTGACTCAGATGAAAAAAGAGGATAGAACGGCTACTGACTTCACATTGGTTAGGTTTTTCCATAGTATGCTCACCTATCTATATGTTTTCACAGGATATAACAATAGAAACTCTGCAAATTCATGGAGTTTCACGTATATCTAAAGAAATCATAGATTCAAACCCATATCAGCATGGTCATCTCTTGTATACAGTCACAGTGAGTGGCAAGTGCCAGTTCATTTCAGTTGTCTCCCTTCCTGCGTGCTTGTGCAGGAGTTATGCCTTTGCCATTCTGTTCAGTTTGAATAATTCCAGATATGTTCTTTACCTGCTATGTTGTCCTGGTGAGGCATCACTGGGCTCTTCCTTCTCTTCTCCTGGACTCTAATTTAAGGAATGTTCTTCTCTGGTGTGCATGCAGAAAACAAAACAGAAGCCAAAAAGCTTTTATAAGATCATAGCTATATAGCCAAGTTCAAGCTGTTTTGTGAGAGAACTGATTCTCTACAGGAGTGTCATACTGGTTGTGTCTCTATTCCTTACAATGGGAAAAGCTTCCCATCTTGTGTTCCATCTGTATTAAGTTCATTCCTCAGAATTTAACTCATTAAAAGATAAGAAAACAAAACAAAAAAAAAAATAAGAAAGCAAAATAAAAACCTCTACGGTATTACTTAATGGCTGATCAGTTGGGAGAAGGTGGGATAGCTGGAAGTCTTCAGCCTTGAAAGAACTTCTAGAACTATGTCACAGAGTAATTCCTTCTGAGCTGTGGCCGGTTCATGGTAAAGACCTTGATGCTTGGGGTTCACCTCTGTTTCCTCACATCTGCTTTAAGAGTTTACAGCTTATAATGGCTACTGGTGGGGCTCATCTGTAGTAAGAGATCCCTTCTTCACGGTAAAGGCCTCTTGGATGCCCACAAGACTTCAGCCTTGCTGAAGAACTCCTAGACATTACTTAGTTTCTATAAGTCTTTCTGCAGATCTGGAGAAGAAAGTTAGGCTGCCAGCACCCTCTGGCTTGCTTCAAGGTGCATGTTGGCATGGTGCTATAGATTTCTTAGAGCAGATGAAGGTCAGTGTAGTCAGGCTTTTGTAAGTGCTTCTGTGTGCTTTAAGTTATGTACAAAGGAAATGGGGGAAAATGCCACGGGAAAAAACACAAGCTGCATAGAAGTCTAATATATTTATTCTTCCTCTAGAAGGGCTCCCCCCTGCTGCCCCCAGAATCACTGCTTATTTCTCACGGAATATGTATTATTTTCTCCATAATATATCGGTGTAGGTAGTGTCAGAAACTCTGCATCTCTTCCTTTATTCTTCTCTACCTGCACTCGTTGGTATAGGTATAAATAGATTTAGTACTTTGGAGAGTGTATTTGTCCCTGCTGCTTTGCAGACCAACCATGTAAATCCCGTTCAAGCAGAATACAAGAAAAGGGCAAGAGGAATTTTTTTCTCTTTCATCAGAAGATTCAGTCATGATGGCTGCTGTTGTGGTATTTCTCATAAAGCAACTCTTTAAATTCTCAAGTTGCTACTTCAGCTGGTATTATGGTCACTTTGCATTTCTCAAACAGTGCAGAGATATGATTCCAGCCCAGAACAGAGAAGGCTGTATTCATGGAAGGGATTTGAGAGGAAGGAGGCAAAGAGCTATTGCTGTGCATTAGTAGGTATTGTCATCAGAGCTATACAAACACAGGATAAGAAAAACTGACATGAAAATGACAGTGGAATATTTGAGATGCTCATTAGGCCATTTCTATTTATGGATCATAGAAACACACTGAATAGAAGGTCATTTAATAATAATCCTGGGCATAAAGTACAACAAGTTAAAATGAAGCTGATCAGACTCATTACTCTTAAATGTGTTAGTTTGTAAGAATATTTGATATCCAAATATGAATAACTCAAAAAGAGAAGAAAATATTGAAATACAAACAAAAGTGAAAAACTGAGTGGAAAAATAGATTTCCACTGTGCTTTGTTTTCAGTAAATCCTGCAAGGAACTTTTTTTGTGAATGTTTTGGTAATCTGTTCATAGCAAATTAACAGAATTATGAAAAATAATGTTTCTTTGATAAACTTATGGAAAAAGCCTGCTCAGTTTTCATTCACCAGCACTGTTTTTTAGCTTTGGGTAATTTTGCTAAGATAGGAAAGACCTTTTGCGAAAAGAAAGCATTGTATATGGCACTTTGTTTTGTATTTATTCTTGTGAATTGTTTCCCTATTCAGTGGGAAATCTTGCAGATTTCAGACACGTGCCCACATTGAAGCATCACTTTAAGTGGTGAAATCACTGTGAAGATGCTATCTTCCTCTAAATACTGAATGATATTAAATGTTCCCTGCAGAAAGAAGATGAATGATTTTCTCCCATTAATTTGGAACAGAATATTTTCTCACCTCTCTGAGATCAATTAGCATTAAGGAGTACATTTAAGATAATTTTAATGAAACATGAAAATCATACTCCAGTTTGTTTTCTCATAAATTAGATTCATATTATTAATCACATCTTGCTCTTCGATCATTAACTTTAGTCAGCTCTTTATTATTAAAGATAATGGATGCAGAGAACTGTTAGTCAAAGTGGTGCAAGTTGAATGGACAATGAGCTCTGGATTTGGGGCAGAGTGGAACATAAATCTTTGTGATTGCTAAGCTGAAGCTATAATACAGCTTTCAGACTTTTGAAACCCATGACATAACTTGTTTTGTTTTGTTTTTCCTGGATAACATAGAGTCAGATCTAGTGGTTGAGGAAAATCTACACCACATTGACTGTATATTAAAGCTAAGATCTATGTCGCCTATAGGGAAATGAGAACACAGAAGGATGAATAGTGTTTAGATTATTATGGCTTTTTACAAATATTCTGGGAGAAAATATGGAGCTGGTGTTGGATTTGGATGGGAACCATCCTCATACCGTGCCAGACTCCCAGTAGATAAGATGTATGAGACTGAGGCTGCAATTCATTGGTAGGAATTTCTTGCCAGTAAAGCTGATGGCTCTCGTGCCAAGATAAGCTGCAGAATTTATTTCTCATTATGCTGGTTTCATAGAAAGACAAGCATATTCTGGCTTTTCACCAGAGTATTTTCTCGCTGACACATCAGAGTGAGCGGCTCTACTCATGAATTGCAAAGTGTGTCCAATGATAAATGTGAGGAGGTGCAAAAGAACATGAGACCCCAAGAGTATAAGTTCACCTGCCTGGATTAATTCTTCTCATGATAAGCGGTGTGCCACTCATCTGCATCTCCCACATTCTGATGAGTAATTTCTTGAGGCTAGTCAGATTTATCTGGATAACATTTGAGCCAAGCTGAATCTTTGCTCTTTCCCAGGCAGATAAAATGCCAAATATTTATACACTTAAATAATTAAATAGAGGAAAAAAAAGTCCTCACATTTTTCATCCTACATGTTAGAGACTTATTGATTTAGTAACTATCTCAATCTGCTTTTTGATTTTTGAAATGTCAGGTTCTATAACTGGATATTTCATTTTTGAAAAAGTTGTGCAGAGACTGTCATTCATGAGTCAGCATTCAGTAGTAATGCCCTAAGGAATGTGTCTGACGAGGATTTGGGAAGACTTGCGTGTGTATTTAATACGACTGTCCCATGCACATCCATGATACTCTTCTTGTGAATAAAGTTCAGCACATGCGTGGCTCTGTAAAAAGTTAGATTCATACAGTGCTCTATTTTTCTATTAGATTTTGTGAAATACTAAACATTTGAGATAATGCTTGATAATTGCTGTCCATTTTGGTCTCAGCTCATCACTGATATTCAATTTTTTTAGATGTCCGGGATATATTCCTGACTTTATGCAATGTTGCCTAGATGATTCCATCCCTGGAGGGGTTCAAGGCCAGGCTGGATGAGGCTTTGAGCAACCTGGGCTAGTGGGAGGTGTCCCTGCCCATGGCAGGGGGGTGGAACTTGATGATCTTTAAGGTCATTTCCAACCCTAATCATTCTATGATTCTATGATTTAAGACCAGCCCTTTTTTTCTGCATTCCTTTTGCAGAAGACTGCTGCCATATAACAAATTAAAGGATCTTGTTCCCACCCTGCTATCAAACTAATATCCCTGATATCCAGTCAGGAGGGCATCAAGCCTTGGGTGAAGGATGACTTAAATAGGGGCAAGACAGTGCAGTGGAGCAGTGACCAGAGGCAAGTTCTAGCTCTGTGCATCAAATTTTATTCTTTACAGTGGCCTGAATAGCACAATCAAAATTTAGAGCCTCAGAGGTAGTGTGGTCTTTGATCAATAATGCAGGCACCAATCTCAGAGGAAAAAGGAATAAAACAGAATGAGATTTTCCAAAATCTTGCCTTAACAGTAGCAAATAGCTCCCACTAATGATAACTTCTTCTCATCGAGCCGAAACTTGGCTGTGGCCATTGTACTCTTCAAAGACTGGTGTAAATTTTCTCCCTCCCTGAAAACCAAGGGAGGGGAGCGGGAATTCAGGCAGTGTGTCCTTTCAGGCTCGTGCAGGGGTATCTCTTCATGGTTGTGAAGAACTGGTTCTCTCTTAGCCCCTGGAAATGATTCCTAAGTGTGGCCATACTTTATACAGTAGGGCAAGCTGGACTTTTAGGGCCACATTATATTCAGAGAAAGACATTAGAGACATTCAGAGAAAGTCAGTGAAAAGAGTGAGAGGCAGATGGGTGTCCTTTAGGGCAATTTTTTCTTTTCTTTAAGTGTTGCACTGGATAAAAAAGGGCCTTATGTACAGCCCTTTTTAAAGCATTCTTTCCTAATAAATTGGGGCTTCTGTACTCATGATGTCTGCTTATCATTTTCTGCTACTGGCTTTTGAATGTTAGCCGAGGTTTGATGGAGTTTAATTTTCCATGCAATTAGGTCTCTGGGCAACAGCAGGGAAACCCAAATGAATGCCCCATCTGGTGGAAGTGGCAGTAGGTGCTCAGCCCTCCTGTCAGGCACCACCTTTCTTGTGGTCCACAGCAACCCCACCACCATTGTTCTACAGAGTGGTTACAGGTGGGGGTGGTAAAATGCTGCCTGGGAATTTTCTTCCTTGGCTTTCCATGATCTGTCTCACAGAATTTTAGATCTTGAAATGATCTGTCTGTGAGTTCAAAGAATTAGAGTAAATCCCCAAGAATTTGGGGCGATGTGCATTTTTGTGGTCTTGTAAAAGGCATCTGATTTAAGGCACACAGATCATTTAAGGACAGTGGCTATTTGAAAGGGCTTTTCACCTTGTCCTACCAAGGAATGAATACACCAGTTTTTGAGCTCTCTGATAAGGTTACCAGCTGTTGTGCAGCATTTTCATGATGAGGGCTTAGCTGCTTGTTTGTTTCATATGGATGTAGAATAATTACAGCGATGCTGATCTAAGCTCCAATCTTTTCTTCACAATACAGCCCATCATCCCCCACTGTGTGATGTCTATGGCATGGGACAACCCTGCTGTGGTTCTTCTTGCAACTGGATTGTGCCTGAAAGCTAGTTAACTCTTACTCAATTAAATTCAGTGGAATTGTTCCAAACTAGTAATTTCCTTAGATAACATTTTTTTCTTTCTTCTAAGGAAATTATCTTTTAGACCACTTATTTTTAGTGTTGATTTTGTCAGAATTTAGTAATTTGCAAAACAGTAATTCTCTAAATTAGAATCATAGAATCATAGAATGGTTAAGGTTGGAAGGGACCTTAAAGATTGTCTATTTCCAAACCCCCTGCCATGGGCAGGGACACCTCCCACTAGACCAGGCTGCTCAAAGCCTCATCCAGCCTGGCCTTGAAAAATAACCTGTTCTATTTTTGTTTCTTCCAGTGAAATATAAATTATATTTTAGACTACTTGCTTTTCAACATGGATATTGTCCGATCATTTATGTCAGTAGCTTTAACGTATGCAGGAACACCCAAATCTTTGTAGGGATGCTGTCTATCTGTAGTGGGGGCCTTTATGCCTGTGTTGATTTGGAGTGGATATTCATGAGGCAACTTCAGGAAAAATGTCAGAGTATTTAAGGATCAGGCGTATGAGATGGGCACAGAGGAGCCAAAGGGAGTTATTTTGAAAGCCCATCTGGTTGTCTTTACATTTTTTGGCCTAGTCCAGTTGATTTATTCCCAAGTAAACACCTTAGACACAAAATTATCAGTCAGAATATCCCCAGGGTGCTGGATTTGTCAGTTTTCTTTGCACCCTTTTGAATTCCTGAGGAATGAATTCAAGAGCTGAGTGGATAGACAGGATGGGCCATTTAAAAAATCTTTGACAGACAGTTTATGGTTCAAGTCAATCCTCTTCAAAAGTAGGTCAAAGATTGAAGTTGTCAGTATTGCAGACGAAGAGCTCTTCCATGAAAACTTGAAAACTCTTAGTGTAATTGAATTATTTTGCTGTAAATAAGGGATGTGCAGGGATAAGTCCAGTTCCTGGCATGAAGTGTAACAAATTTTGTGTTCCTGGTTCTGTTCTACATATTTGTAAATATTTTAAAACTTTCTGTCTTAATATGAAAAGGAATTTGAGTCACAGTAAAATATGAAATCAAGAACAAATAGCTATGAATATAGATTATGTTTTCTCCAAGAAGTAATATCATGAAAAGCAAAAGTAAATCTTGAAGAGGTTTATGTTAAACGTGTTTGGGATGCTTTCCTAGAGACTTAGTGACAGTTTTTTCAAAACCAAAAATATGGCCGAGGAAAAATATCTTGATTTCTTTCAAATCTTGAAAAATAATTGTAAAAAAAAGCTTTATATGATCACTGTCACTTAAAAAAATGCTACTTTATGAATTTTCTCCAAAACAATTTCTGTGGAAAAAGCCAGATTAAAATGAAATATTTTGAATAATGAGCATGTGGCTCTGCAATTTGGATCCAGTGGCCTGGATGCAAGCAAGAAGGTGTCCTATGTTCTTGTTTTGCTGTAGGTTTTTTTGTTTGTTTGTTTTTCTTCCTGAGAGGTAGGAAAACCATTGCCCTTCAAACTGTATTGGGCTGCTGTCCCCTGAATAACCCTCAGACTGGAACTATGACTCTTTCACTTGGCTTGCCATTACTGACTTGTTTCTCCTTTTCTTGCTTTTCTGACTTTGCTCCTGAATCAGACCATTAAATCGGAAGTTTAACAAACTGTATGACCAGTTGATCTCACAGGCTTTTTTCCCTGTTAAACTAGGTTTAAATTAGACTCTAAACATTTCAGATGAGACAAGTTACCTTGTTCTGCAAAGCTCCAGGTGAATTAGTAGCTCTTCAGAGGTTATAATTATTTTATTAAGATGTTGCTGTTCATTGACATGCCTGGACCTGTCCACTGGATGTCAGAGTCCTTTTGCCAGTGGAAAGGCAGCCCCTTTGAACATGTTTTCTTCCTCTGCCTGGTCTCCACAACATAGAAAAGCTATGTTCTTACCTCATTTCAAGGAGGAGTCTTTGAGAAGACAAGACAGTTCTGTAAGTTAAAGCTAAATAACCAGCTTGACTCCTAATTCATGTGAAACATATAAATGGCTTTATCTTGGCAGTGATGTAGTTTGTTAGATTTCAAGTAACAGCTTTTCATCATTATGTTCACAGTCATTTAAGCTGCTACTAGAGAAGAGAACAAGAGGGTTCTCTGCAGCCTGTTGCTTCTGTTGCTGTTTCCCCAGGGGCTCTGCCCGAGTTTCCTCCTGTAGCTGGAAGTTTGCACCCTTCAGTCAAGGCTTCTTGGAGTGCAGCCTGGGCTGGTTTTAACTTACTGTGTGTCTTGGAGCGAGTCTTGGCTCCTTTCTCATATCATTGCCTTTCCCGTGATCAGAGCAGTCCTTTGGTTCTTCCTAGCAAGCTATAGGTACCTGCCTTCAAATTCCTGTTTGCTGCCAAGCTCACAAGCCTGCCTCCCTCCCTCCTAGCAGGTCACTGCAGCCACCCTCCCCCTCTGCAAGGTTTTGTGCCTTTCACCAAAGCTTCTGTTCTGGTTTAAGGCTCTCTTTCATCCGTGTGCTGTGTTTCCTCTGCATCCCCCAGGATGGTTCCCCTAATCTAATGATGGGTGATGGGGAGGTGTTTCGGCCCTGTGTGTCTCAGCGCACGGGTTTCTGTTTACTCGTGCCTTACCAACTAGAGGGTTGCTTCTGGGCAAAGAATTTTGGAGTGACGTAGTCATGTGAAACACATGCCTGTAATTACAAATGAGGGACATCCATATTCCAGGCAGCAGGCCATGCAATTCACAGCTCCATTGAAAGCTCTCGGTGATGTACCACTGATGCTGATGTGTTGTAAACTTGCAAGGGCAGGCAGAGAGGCAACAGTGGAATGGAGGAGGGTATTAACTCACCACTGATTGAGTCAGATTTCATCAGCTGCAAAATTAGAGTGGATCAGTTTTCAGTCGCTGGTGGTTATCTTAGAATATTAGTAGTAATTAGAGACCTATAAATAGATAAATTTAAAATACTTGGAGTTCTAGCCATGGGAGAAGTCTGGCTATAGATTCCAGTAAATAGCGTAGCTCTTGGCGTGCCGTGCAGGGAGTGGGTGCTGTTGGAGTGTGCAGTGTAATGGCATTTGGCAGTGTCACTGATTATTTAGAAATGAAGTGAGAGAAGCAGGCTCCATTCCTGTTTGGGCAGCAAATAGATTGACCTGAATCTGAACTTCTTACTAGCTGTCTGTGTATATCTGTAATGGGTGTGCATGATATATTGCAGTAAGTATGAATTTAATTTTTATGTCACCAATGTCACTTTGAAACAAAATGGGAGTAAAGTTCTTTCAAAGGCTTTGGGAAGGGCCTGACTGCAGAATAACATTTGCATTGACTTCTTGGTCCTAAAACTCTAATTAAATTATTGATTATGAAGCTGGCTGCTTTCTTAATAGTTCCTAATGTAACAATTAAAGCAAAGTAAGTAATTAAAAATTAAAAGATCGGTCCACAAGTACAATCTACAAAAGGTCATTTTCAACTTAATCGCTTTTTTGGAAGAGGCAAGAATAAAACAGATGAATCATTAGTAAAAAAGCAATTTAATGTGTGTGTGTAATAATGCTCCTTCCAGATCACCACTGCCACACAATACCAAAATTAATTAAAAATAATAGCTAAATTTACTTAGTTGATATTATATTAACATCTCTCTTCCCAGACCAGGCCTCCATGTGTGAAGTGCAGTAGAAGGTACGTAGCGATAGCATGCTTCTCCACGGGACAGCTGATAACCAAGGCAGAAGCCAGAAGCATCAGCCAAAGAAAGCACAAAATTTCAATGAAACCGTTATGTTATTATTTAGCATCATAAACAATGTTTTGGACTGCACAGACCATTTATCAGCAACTTTTTTTATAGGCATGAGAATTAAGGGTAAATTTTTAGAGGTCAGTCAAGTTGGCCCATGGATATTTATAGGTGTGAAAGGTAGCAGGCAGGAAAGCACAAACGTGTTTGCCAGCAAATTTTCAAAAGACCACTTAACACTGTCACCTTTAACAGAGCAGAAGTGAGAGGTGACACTAGAGGATTTAAGAACGGATAGAAAGTTTGGAATCTACGAGCAAAAATTAGTCTCTCATAAGCAAGGGACGCAGCCAGGCACTGTTTGCCTTCCCCTCAATGGAGAGCTATTGAGTTTCATACTGGTTGTATTCTGTACTGTGGGCTTTTTGCAAGGTGCTTGTGATGTTATATGAAGTAAAATCAGTCACAGCTTTTGCATCATCTCTGAAATTTAGCTATCATGTCCTGACAAGTCAGGGAAGGAAACACATTTGAGATAAAAGCTATATTAGAAATATTTTACCCTCTGCCACAGATCTTTCAGTATAAAATGTCTAGCTCACTGCGAAAGTAGCTAATTGGTGCAATAGTTCATAGGTGTGAAGACAGCCAGTTCTGGAGCCTGCTATAAATGTGGTTCAGTATTACCATACTGCTTGCACATGCAAGCTAATCGGAAACTAAGCCAAACTTTGAAGCACAGATGTGGAAAATTACTAAGCAAACAGCTGCTGTATTCAGCACCTCCTGTGCCTGTAGATTGTGTGTATTCCTGTGCACAGGGAAATACATTAAACCATGGGAGGGAGAATTTGGGCAAACATGTATATCAAGGAAATACGTGTCGGGAGTATCTAGGAGTCATCTAATGTTGTGAGCTTTATTTTGAGAACGGAGCTCTCGTGAATTACTGTGCACAGAAACTGCAAACACTTTCTCTAGTTGTGTTTGCTACAGTTAGATTCTGCTTCAGCACATTTGCTCAGAATCAAATCCTGTTCTTGACAAGGAAAGGGGGGGGGGGGGGCGGAAATTGCTATGCTGTTCAGGTTGTATGAGAAATAGATAAATCTATTACCCTTTAAAGTTAAACGCATTGCATCTTAAATGCTCTTTTTCCTTTCCATAATCAATTGTGGAATCTTCTTTCCTCACATTTTAATTGAGGAAAGCAGATTATAGACATGAACTTTTTAAAGAAAGGTCCTCGTAGTGGATCAGCATGTCTGCCTCTCCACCTGGACTCCTAAAATGCTCTACCATGTTAGGCTGAAGAAAAGGAGTGGGTGCTTTGTTATCTTTCCTTTTATCTGGATTCCCCATGAACTGTTTTTATGTGCTACTAAGTACAAAGCTATTGTTCTGTCAGGTTGGAGTAAGGCATCTGGACACACTTGTCTACACAGAATATGCTATGATGATGGGTTTTTACTTTTCAAATTCAAAGATTGCACTAGACTCTCTGCTCCAAGTATGAGCTAATATATATCAAGCCATGTATTCCACTGTCCCTTCCCAGACATAGTTGTAAGAACTTCAGTTTTAGAATTGACTGTGGCTACGCATTCACAAAAAGATCTATAAAAAAACCCCAAACCTTACGAATCAATTTCCTTTCTACTAGCAATGACATTGTGAAGTAAGAAATGTATTTCAATAAATAGCTTTCCAGTTTGGTAAATACTGAATCAAAACGGTGGTGGTGAAACAATCTGTTCCTTTGTATAGATTATTCCCTTCTAACCGCTACTACTTGAGTATAGATTTATTCCCATTCTGGTTCCCCACAGCCTCAGTGGATGACATCATTCAAATGTCCTTGTCATAATAGCAAAAAAGATACTGTCTGGGAAATGGCTTGCACTGAAAAAACAGGTAGGCCTGTGCGATGATTCGAAAAACTGGAATTTCAGTGCTTGCAGGACATTTGCTTAAAAAATATTTTATTACTGCTCCAAGAAAGCTTAAGTAGTCAAACTGAAGTGTCATCTGCAAAATAGTTGAGGACCCTAGTTTTGAAGAAAAAGCTGTAGGCTGTCAAATTGGTTTTGCGTAGGATGCCCCATGCGGTGTTGATGGATAGTGAAAGTTTGCTGTGGTAATTCATACTTCAAACATTTCCCATATGATGGAATTTTTGTAGTACATATTTAATGTACAGAGAACTGCCAGGCACACACAGGTTTAAAACAGCTTTATGCTCTGATACCCTCAAGGCAACAGCATGGAGAGGTGTTGTTCACATTTTATGGTCCAAGGCCAAAATGCAACTCTTTGATTATAATTGAATTCACTTCCACATTTATAAGGAGGATAAGCAGTTGAGGGCATTTTATGTTAAGAGGCAGTGTGGTTGGTCTAATATCAAACTGATATGAAATTTGGGAAATTATTCTTCTTTTCCTTACATAGCCAAGTATTTGTTGATGAGTAGCAGGCATGTCACTTCACCTCTTTTCCGTCTCCCCTTTCACCCTTTATTGTCAATGTAGGCTGCAGCATAGGCTGTGAAAAAAAACACATTAAAAAAATTAGAGTCTTGCCATTTCTCAGTGTGTTGTACTCATAATCTAAAGATGATTCAGCTGAAGTCCTGAGATACGAACATACTCAATTCTCTCTTTCAGGAATCTTTTTCTCTGCTTGTGTCTTTTGGGTTATTCTGTAGAAGGGGTTAAATTGATGCAAATGAGAGATAGACCAGGTTGCTAAAATGCTGGAGATGGAAAGAAAAATATGACACTTGTCCTGAGAAGGAGCTTTAGGTGTTGTACACCATTGATGTGGACATGGGGAGATATTAGCATGGCTATTGGAGAGGAGAAGCAATGAGGCAGCACCTAATTTGTGTTGTACAGTTCTGTTTAAAATTGCTTCAGCAGACTACCCTGATGGGATTTCATATTACCTATAGAAACAGGAGTGCGTGTTCTTTTGTTGTCTTTCAGCTGAACTAATGTGATGGCATTGTAACTGTGAAATTGTCAAAACTAGCAGTGACTCACTGTGTGGAGAACTGTCTGTGCTGGTACCCTGAGAACCCCACGTGCCCTGACTCTGCAGCAGTGAATACAAGGCAGTGCTAATTACATGCTGTAATTTATGGGAAGCAACTAAAAGAGATCTGTCTCCATCACCGTGCTGGTCTGTACTTTCCTAACAACAGGACGGTATTCCAATCAGTGGTGTGAACTGCTGTGTCATTCTAGTTAACAGCCAGCTTTTCTTGCATTGTAACATTTGCCCAGGCTCTTCCTCAGGGTGCTGTGGGATCGCTTACAGAATATCCTCTGTGTGTTTTCTCCTCCTGTGTTTAATGGCATTTCCTTTGTTTTCTTAGAACAATTAGACATACCTCAAGGATGCACATTTATCAAAGCAGCACACAATTCCTCATCCCTACCATAAATCCCAGGCTCACACACTATCCCATGCCAAATCCCATCATCAGTGCACTAGGCCCTTCACAAATACTGTGTCTGGATGCTTTGCGTCCTGCTTTCCTGGCAGACTGAGCTCCGTCACTTTTTTTTTCAGGAGTGCAATCTCAGAGCCCCTCTTGCTTGTGAGGAGATTTCAGAGCTAGGGCAGAAAAACAAGCTTCAGCAGCAGCATCGTTGTCTCTCTCTCAGGTTCACATTTCTGGCAATAGTTTGCTACAGCACTACTAAAATTAATTGTCTCAGGTCCTAAAGTGTCCTGGCACCAACACAGGAGGAACAAAATGCTGCCAAAAAGGTACCACCAGTTGATCCCCTGAGAACTGACTGTTCCTGCATCACTCAGCGTGGTTTTTGGGACAGAAAGGATTTACTGGTAAACACTGGCTTTGTAGTTCATTTAGCTTTTAATTTTCTCTTAAAAAAAAAAAAAAAGTAGTAATTATTGCATTCCTGTTTTTCCACTTCTGTGGCTCAAGCCCAGCTTCTTTGCCTCTGAGTGGGTTTCAGGCCAGTGTTTTGCAAATGATAGTGTTTTACATGCCAGTCCCTTACTCAGCTGATTGTTTCTTTACCCCCTCGCTCTCTTCAAAAATGTTTCATAGAGAAGGAATAATCTTTCAAAAAGAAGACATTTATCACACACAGATTGGAAACACTGGGACAAAACTGATGGTGAGATGCAAAATTCAGCAACGTGACAAAGCCTTTGTACGTAATCTTCCCCTGTTGGTGACTAGAATAAATATCAGTGGTCCAATTTTCCACTCTGAACAAGCTCTTCTTAGCATAGGGAAGCAGGTACTCAGTGATGTATGCTGATATGACTGTGTCACAGTCCTCCTTTTATTTAAATCTCTCCTATTCTATATTAGGTTTGTGCAAAAGCAGCAAAGAGTTGCTTCAGCAAGAAGCCAGAAGGGCAGGAGTGGTCAGGACAAGGGTAAAGCCAGGTGGGACCCTCTGGACTTTGCACTCCAAGATCTACCCCAATCCCACTGCCAAGCTGGTCCCCCTTTCCAGCCCCATCCAGTAATGGCATGCAACTGTTTTACTACTTGAGGTGGAACCCTAGGAAATTGAGTCTGGGACTCAATGCTTTTTTGGAAATGTGAGTAGCATGTCCGCCTGTCACAGAGCCTGTGCCTCTGGAAACGTGCAACCTCTTGACAAATGCCCTTGTGTTAACTCTACTTGACATTTATTTTGAAGTTTATCTTTGTAACTGTGACAATTACAGACTTCTGTAATTTATCTTTTGTTGTTGTTCTGTGTTTAGTGACAATTGGCATACAGTCACACAGTTTCTATTTTAACCATGATCCTTGGTCCTGGCCATTGTGCTCTCTCCTTTGGTTAAGTAAGAAATGGAGAGACCTGCCCTCAGTGGCTCTGCAGCATTTGGGAGGCTTCATGAACATGCCTTGTGAGGCATGTTCTCCCACCAACCCCCTAATTGTTTCTGTGGCTCTCCTGCAGTGCCACCATCACAGAGAAGAGTTATGGGATAACTTAGTCAGACCTTGTCACATAAGAAGCTTGGGGCCCAAGTATTCTATTTTCCAAAGTTAAAGTGCTATGGATTTGGAGAGTGTTCCCACTTTGATTCCCTTTTAATCATGTTATTAAAAATTAGCCCTTTGTCAGTTCCTCTCTGAATAATGCAGAGCTTCATGTCTCAAATTCCGCCCACCACTGCCAGCAGCAGACGTGACCCGTGGTGATGCAGTTCAGCTGGGTTCAACTGAGCACGGGCAGGGACAGGGCTGGCATTTCCCCATGGGGGGCTGGCTGAGGACACCCCGCAGCTGATCGACCTGAGGGCACACATACGCTCCTCTCCAGCACAGGCTTTCTGAGACCTGACATCAGTGCACATAACATCTTTGGAGCTTGAGGGCTTTATTTTAGAAGAATAATTGTCCTCCTTTAAATAGAGCAGCTTTGCTTTTGTTATTACTTTTTTTTTTTAATCCCGAAACTACTCCTTTCTCTGCAGGAAAAATGCACATATTGATATCAAGATTTTATTTTTAATTTAGAACTTGGCGTTTCCTGTGACTTGCTATAAATGAGAGTTAAACAATTGTTGAAGACGTACCTGCAAGTTAAAAAGTGTGTGTACACGAGTGTGGACACATTTTTCTGGACATATTTTGCTCTCTCAGAAACATTACTTGGTAGTCAACAGTAAATAGTTGTAGTAAACCTGAAACGATAAAGACATTATTATTATTTGACACTGCATAATAACAAAAAAACCCCCCAGTAAATAGTGTCTACTAGTGTAATGTTCAAAAATGGGTTGGTTTTATGGTGGCAATCCATAACTGCCTGCTATTGGACTTGGACGTGCCACTTTTGACAAGTTTGGTTATTAAACAAATTAATGAAACAACTTATATTACTTACTCGTCTCACTCAACATTAGCAAGTGGATTGCATTTTGTATTTAGCACGGAAAGAAATGAATAATAAAGCTTTTCCCTAAAAATATGTATTGCCAATTTTCACACCTTTTTTCCAAATTTTCTCATTTTTAACCTGACAAAATGAAATAAATGTCTGTTGGGGGTATGAAAAAAGTAATTACTTTCCTTCTCCTTTAACTTCCTCTTAATTAACTTTTAATGTATGCAGTTACTCAGGGAGCATCCCTTATTACTATAGGTGTCTAAAACAGAAAAGACAGAGATTTAAATGATTTAGATAAACATCTGCCTAACATAGAGGCATAAAAATTAGAGATTCAGAAAAACAGTGGCTTACTGCCAGCATTTGCAGGCAAAAAAACACAAAAAAATTGTTTTCTTTTTTGTAAATCCTCCCTTGTGTATATGAGCTTAGAGGAAATGATCAAGCTTTCAGGTGCAGGTAAGATGGATTACAAATAGTGTCTAATATAAGCTTTCTGAATATCACCAAATTGCTCTATGAACATCACCAAATTACCAGAGATTTTGAAGGAGGACATGTTCTTTCTGGTATAAAATTCAGTGTTGTGACTTGTTCTCTAGCAGCCCTCTCCGTCTTAATTTAAGACAAGAAATGGAAAAAGAGCTGTGGTTTCCCTCTGTAGTTCTTGCCTACCTGACTACATAATGCTAATCCATACTGGTATTAAATGATTCTGTTTAGGTAAATTGGTTCTGTCTTTAGCAATTTAGAACAATCTTCTAAAGTAATGTGCAGTAAAAGTCTATTAAAATAATTGCCTGCTATTTATTTTCAGCAATATTTAACTGTCAGAAATGGCATAATTAAAAGAAACATTTTGTCAAAATCTCAATATTTCCAATAGTTGAATCAATAGAGTAAACACAATTATTATTGTGTATGGTTTTCCAAATAACGAGAGGTACAGGATGTGTTACAGAGCTAAACACAAAACCTCTCTTAACATTGTTTGAAAATTATCTGATGAAATAGTTTAGTCGTAAAATGCTGATTGACTCAAATATTTCTGTGGAAACATCTTTATTTTACAAGCGTCTCTCATAAGCCAGGCAGCATCCCAGTGAAAATCTTCTTCATCACCTGGGAGGGAGCAGGGGGGTTTCAGTGCCATGCCCCGAAAACGGGCTCCTGAGTTGGGCAGAGCACAGACCTTGGAGTCTGCAGTCCTGGCATGGCTCGTGCAAAAGAGCTGCTCTGCTGCTGAAGACCTGCAGAGCCCAAGTATGTCTGACCGGAATTTATAATGTCAAGAAAACTTACCATAAATAGGATTTTGGATCCTCGTATTTGTATTAGATGCATAAAATGAGTCATGCAGGCTTTTTTTTTTTCTTCCTTTTTTTCCTTTTCACTTCTTGACTTAAGCATAATACTCTCCAACTGGAGATATACCAAAATGTAACAAAGTAAAAAACACATCCTCCAGCATCTCACTGTGTTTCTCAAGATTTTGAATGAGGTGTGAAAGGGACACGGTGTTGATTCTTTAGCAAGACACATCACGTCTTGGCTTCATTCTTTGCTGGATAAGCCATGCTGCTTTCATGGCACTCTCATGCCCTGCTGGAAAGTGTTTCATCTGCAGTCTTTAGCCCACTCCTTTGAGCTCTTGTGTTTTTACAAAAGTGCTACTCTCTGGCTGTATCAATTCATCCGATGGTAGAACGTGACTGACTTTAACCGAGGCAGTAGCCTGCCTTGCAGTGGCGGTGTCATAACTCAAAGTGTCACTTGCAATAGCTGGTGTACTCGACAGTTCATAGTGGATGTTTCACACAGGGGAAATACTGGTTCTGAGAGGTATATCCAAGTTTTCTACCCTAATTTTGGATTTCTGAACAACAATAAAGTGACATCCTTCCTGAGAGGAAGTGGTTTTTTTAATAATCAAACTGATTTGTGAGATTTTGAAAAAAAAAAAAAAAACAAACCAAACCACTTCCTACTTGGATTAGGATGAAAAGGCAATAGTTTGAAAACTTTCTGTGTATCAATACATGGATAAAATCTCTCTTCTGAACAACTAAACTGTAGTGTCTCCAGAATTTTGGGATATTCTCCTTTGACAATTTAGATCCATTTTTCAGTTACTAAAAATATACTTAAATGTTAGCTTGTTAACATTTTAGGACAGAAAGTTGCTTTGACTCAGTAAGCCAAAGCTCCTTAAAGGTGATTCTACCAAATGTATGTCAGTTGATTTATTTGAACTGACCTGTATCATGATCAGGTTTATTATTTAAAAAAATCTTTATTTCCCCCCAACAACCATATTGTCGATACCTACCTCACTTGTTCCAGTTGCCAACACTTCTGTTGATAAGAAGACGTGAATTAAAACATGAAAGAAAGCATAAAAGCAAGTAAAATGAGACCAGTGTGCTGGGTCTGCAGGGCTGTTTTCGCATGAAAGCTCTGGAATAGCTGTGTATTCTGATTTCTTCTGGCTAGATTGGACTCTACCTATGATGTCCCTTATCAAATTAATGCACTGATGAGAAATATTACATATGGCAACTGTGGCTACAGTGCCCAGCACTGTGGGTGTACCCTGACATATGGGGAGTTTTCTCTGGATGCTTTATATTGCGGCTGGGGGGCTGCAATCATCTTTCGCCAGGCTCTCTGTTACCTTCTCTCCTTATTGTGTGGATCCTATCGTACTAAACCTGACATACTGCTATGAGCAAAAGCAGTCAGAATGATATATGAGATAGCTTCCAGACAATAAAAATTAGGTAGACCTTGCTTCGTTCTCTGTCAGCATTACTGTCCCATCTTTTGAGAAGAAGGATCTGGGTCTGAAAGAAAGGGATGACGACAGTGTAGAGTAGAAAGATCATGTTTTACTTCCATATCGGGTAACTATGGATGGTGTAGGTTAGCAGCAAGAAAGATGATAAAAGGATAAACTCAAGTATAAATGAGAAGTACGTACTAAGAAAGATGGAAGTAAAAGCAGTGAAAGAAGAGAAAGTGGTGTCAGGAGGAAAAGAGGGCATAAAAGGGCTTAAGGAAAGGAAGCAGCAAACAAAAAATCAGGACGTATTATATATTTTTGGTATCTGTTTTCTTCTCAGAAGCTTCTACCAAATAAAAGGCTCTATAATAGTGATTGATTTGTAATCTCTAGTGTCATTGGCCTGACTTCCCCCCAAAGCCATCTGGAGGCTGTCTGTAGACAGCCCATTGAAAAGTATGAATTGCAGCAAAGAAATTCTACCTGGCAGAAAGAGGGATTGGTAATCAATTCCCTTCCTGCCAGGCAAGGCTGCTTTGCTGCCTTCGCATTTGCTGTCTGGTGTCCTGTCTGCAAAATGCCATCAGAGATGGTACCCTGGGAGGAGCACAGTCATACCAGGGATTACAAATCAATCATTCCCATTGTTGCTGGAGCCTGCTGCTGAGCACTAAAGGCAGACAACACATCTTCTGTTCGATAATTTAGTTGTTTCTAAGGATGAACAAAAAATGGGGTGGCTTTTCAAGATTCGCTGCTGTCTTTGGGCCGGTGGTGCCCAGGGGGTTGATGTCCAGCTGAAGGTGCGTTACTGGTGGCAGTGCAGCCTGGCTGCGCAGGGCGTGTGCCTGGCGGTAGTGGTGGGACAGGCGTGCTCCTCTGCAACTGCAGAACTCATGTGTCTTCCTATGTTTTCTCTCCTTCTTGTGTGTCCAAGAAGCTGGGCAGACAGCATTTGGAGGAGAAACGTGTACTGTCTGCTTAAAAGTATGAACAGAAAAGGCCGGGACCTGTTCCTAATGAGGAAGGGTGCTGCTGGAGGAGGTTTTGCACCAGTAATATCCTCAGACAACAGAGCAAGGTTGTGGGAGGAGGAGACAAGGGCCCCGAACTGAAAACCCAGAGGAGAAGAGCTTTGGCGCAAAGTGCCAGAGCACTTGTAGCAAAGTGGCACACGGTTCCCAGGTGTGAGCTCTTTCCTCCTCTTGAGGCCGAGGTGCCAGGTAAAGGCCTTCAGCAGCTGAAGAGGAGGTTGAGATATTGGGTAGGAGCACTGTCCGTGCACCCTGCTATGGCCCTCTGAGGTGGGATACGGGCGTTTAGCAGATGCTGTGTAGCTGCACCATACATGTTGCCCTGGCCCAGGCAGAGAAGGTGCAGGGAAGCACGGCCACACATCACATTGGCAGGCTGCAGATGCCGGGGTGGGTATGTTCCACTGCCACACAACCTGGGCAAGGCCCTCTTAGCGCTCCTTCTGGGGATACAAAAGGAATAAATAAAAATGTAAAAGAGGAATTACTAAAACTGTCCCTTGATAACTAAATGGTTGATCATAAATTGGAGTGTCTATGCAAATGAAGTAAATAATTAAAAACTCCAAGAACAGCACTGACTAGGTGGTTGATGGCTGGCAATTATAAAAGCTGAATTTTTAATATGCATACATCTAAGGAGCCAGTAAAAATTAGCTCCTAGACTAATGGACTTGCCTTTCTTCCAAGGCAGAATTTTAATGAGAGCATTATTTATAGCAGAGCCCAAGAACGAGCATTTTCTTGCTTAGTCTCGTTTCTTCTTTGCTGACACTTTATTCATTAACCTCTGAACTTCTTTAGAGAAGAATAATACTCTACACAGTGGAGGGCAAAGATCACCTTGACCCCCTGAAATTAGTCATGGGTCATATATTGTTAAGAGAGTTACTGCTTCTAACAAATAATGTTTATAAAACCCCGTTGGTGATATGTCCTCATTTCATGCTGGTTTCTGTGTTCAGCTCACTGAAGAGAAAATGAGCATAACGTGATATCTCATAGTGCAATGCTTCTTGTGCCATCTTGTCTTGTACAATGGGTAGATATAGATCTCAATGAGACCTGAGAGGCTATTCTGGCCATATATTCTTACTGTGGCTAAGAGGTGCTCCGCATGTGGCTTGAAGACATGCAAGGGCATGAATTTATGTTTGAGCTCAGACACTAGCTCTGCCATGTCATTGCAGTGACCCTGCTGTACAGCAGCATGGCTCACACAAAGGGCAGAGCCCAGCCACATCAGGGATGGCAAACCTGGGCCAGCCTGTGCTGCTGCGGAGCGTCCGCTGGCTGGAGGGGGGAGCCCAGGGCATCCTGCTTCCTGCTAATTCCCCATAGGGGATTAGAGGAAGAAGGACACAAGCCCAATGGAGTTAGCTGCAAGCAAAACCAAAGTGCTTTGGCTGAGATTTTCAAATTTTATTTGAAAAAATGCAGAAATGGAATGTGAGTTACAGGTCATTTGCATTTAAAGTGCTTCACATGTTTTCCTGTTGACCTTCTTTTAGTTAAATGCATAATATTTCTAATTTAAAAAATATCCTTATTTGTCTTTATTTCAATAATCAGGAAAGATCTGGCTTAAATGGAAAAATTACAAAACCAATAAAGTTACTGAACGCGCTCTACTTCTCAGATCTAGGAATAACTGCTTGTACTGTTCCTAGTGATGTTGCAGACAGGAAAGGAAAATTAGAAAAAATAAAACAATGTTTTATATTTGTTGAGGCTTTATAATCAAATCACACTGAAAGCATTTAAAGAAAAATAAATAAAATGGCATTTCTCATTTAAAAAATATAATGATGTCTTCTGAAAAAAGGAACTTTTAGTTGTATTTCATTCTTTACTAATCAAGATCATCTAGTTGAAAATTTTGACCTGCAAAACATACAACAGACCAAGAGTCATGCTGAGTGCTCTCTGTATCTGAGAAATGGAATGAAATTCTGTTCTGCCCTGCTCTGCTTAGACCTAGTGTCAGGATTCCTCCCACAGTTTTCAGCCATGTATGCCAGTGTACTTCGTCTTCTCCACATTGTAAATGAGCACTAATTCCATTCGCATTGGAGAGTAAGACTTCAACAGAGGTTCTGTCTGTTCCAGGGTGTAAAATGCTGAGTAAGTAGTACTTTTTGTTTATGACAGTTCTTATACCAATGTTCTTGAAACTTGGGATGTTCAAATGATTGAACACTGAGAAGATCACACAAGTAGTACCATTTGGTTTGGTAGATGCCTGCACATTGTTATGCAGCAGGATTGTTGATGTGTGTGTCTGAGGCAGATAATTTTTTTTTAATTAATTTTTAAAACTCTTTGGTTTTTGACACTAATATCTGCTTTCTGAGCTATGTCTATATATCCTAGGAATTTATCAGATCTGTGTCTGACTCAGGTACTCTTTCATCTTACTGAGTGCATGTGACAACACTCAGAAGGGAGTCTGGGGATGTTTTTAACTTTCCGTCACTGGAGCTGCAGGCAGGTTTAAGACACGAAGGCCAAGACTTTAGCAGGATACAAAGTGAATGGACATTTGTATGCATACTGAGACCATACAATGTGTCAACTACAAAATGTGTTTCATGTATTTTTAATGTGAATAGCAAGTTTAGACTTGAGAACATGAAGTAATATTTATGGACAGCATAACCATCTGTTCCATAGAGAACCTTCCTCAGAAGTAGCTGGGTTTGTGTGCAGCTGGACTGGAAAACTGGCGCAGGTATACCGAGGCACAGCAGTTCCCATGGTCGGGCAAGTTTCAGCTGGGGTAGCAAGGATTGTCTTGTAGTCAAGATTAGTAAGTAGCACAGGGGTGACCTGGAAAATGACTGTGAACCCTCAGCTGCAAATTAGTGGCACAAGTATTGTCTTTGTCATTTCACTTTGCTGTCAGTTACTGTCTGTATGAAGTGAATCAGCACTGTTGACTTCCCTTTTTAGGAAAACATCCACTTGGCCAAACCAGCCAACGCTGCAGTGCCATAGTAAATGACTGACTGAACTGAACCAATGAAGTACTCCTCTGTTCTTTCCTTCCCTGTCCTAGTCCTGGTGGTGTAGCTCAGAGCTCAGTGGTGAAACTGTATGCATGCTATGTCTGAACACAGAACTTCTCCACTAACCGTACCAGATGTGCCCTGGTTTGGATTTATTTTGCAGCGTTCCCTGCTCTTGGGTTTGCAGGTATTTCCTGATCATTACTTGTTTCACTCATTACACAAAGTTCCACTGAAATTCAGCCTTCCATAGGTGCTGTGAAAATTCCATCCATTTCATCTAATGAAGTAAGAAAGTGTCAATGTTTTCCATTACAGTTAATGAAGAGCTTTAGAAAATGAAACTTTGTGGTTTTCTGGTATCTGTGGTTCAGATATTCACGCAGAAATGATAGCAGCTCCCACAGTCATTATTAGTCTGTGCAGAAACCCTGTGCCTTTGCACACAGCTCTTGCTGGAAAGACGTTATAAATCCAGCTTCAGTGCCTGCCTGCTGTCTTGGCAGCCCCTTAAACAGCTTTGTATTCTGTGGCTCGATTCTTCATTGCCTGCAGGTTCACAAGTGTTCGATGCTCCTGCTATATAAGGGTTCGTCCCCTAGCCCGAATTCGTCCCGTAGGCTACCGCAACTTCTGTGTGGACTTGCTGTGTTGGCAGTAGCACACACAGGTTTTATTGAACACGTCCCATTCTCCAAGACTGTCTCCAGAGAGGACCTTTGAAAAAGGAGGTGGGAAGTGATGGCCTGACAGATCTGTGCCCAACCATGGCTCTGCTCTGTACTCAGGTGCAGTTTCTGTATGAAGTCCTTTCATCCACCAGTCAGTCAAGACACTGGGTCAAAGCCACTTTGCTCCCATTTGAATTAGGGGCTTTTCAAGTTGTCTCTTGTATTTTATTTCTACTCTGATTATTACATTTTTATTCATTCTGTCTTGAAAGACTCATTGCCTATTGTAACTGCATGTCCTTTTTTTTTCTTCCTGTGAGGACTTCATTTACTTAGAAATACCAAATATATTACAGAATAAGTAAAAGTAGAAAGCTTTTTTTTTCTTAACCCTCAACCAGCTGAGGGCTTGGCAGATACAGGGTTCAAAGTGTCAGGAATCTGAGGAAAGAAAACATAACAGCAAAGAAAAATAAAGAAGGGACCTTCGGTGTTGTCAGATGTTGCTAGCAGGAACATTTCATATTTCCCCCACTGTCAATGGGTAAGCATTCAACAACAAATCAATACTGCCTAATGATGAATGGTTCTCTTTTGTCATTTTAATCTGCAGCTCACCGTGGCGGCAGGAGAGCAGCAGTGTCGGGAAGAGGGAATGATTTTTACTAGGATTGTGTTGCAGCTACCCCACCCTCTTTCCCAAAGCAAATTCATGGGGTCTCCCAGGCTTTAATTTTGCTTCTTGAAGAATCAGAACACAGACATGTCTCTTCTCCCCTGCTGCTTTGTATTCCTCCCTGGCTGCTCCTCCTGTCGTGTTGCTGAAGGCTGTGTTCTTCTCTTGTTTGCTTTACACTTTAATTTCCAGGGGCTTTGCCATAATGCCGTGGCTTCTCAGCATAGGAGGGTTACCTACCATTCCCGGGGAGGAGGAGGTAGGAAGGAAAAAAGTCTCAATATCAGCTTTTGAGTGACAATGGTCTGTGTTAGAAACCCATCTATACAATCACTGCATTGAACAAGGGCAGCTTTCCATCACAAGAAGCTTCCAGAGGGGTTACTTATTTTGAAGGAAATGCATTAATTAAAGCACTCTACAAAATAGTGGATGAAGAAATACATAACATTTCAGCTAGATTTTATGCTGCGCTGAGCACTTTTTTGACCTTCATCTCCAAATGGTGAAGGGAAATGTGGTTTTTGAAAGCCTTCGTATATAGTGGTAGCACAACTTGATTGTTTCCTCTGCAGTTCCTCCTAGGAAAAAAAAAAAAACATCAAAAATATGGTACGGTTTCCATATTTGCAGCTGAGGCTGTTTAGAGCCCTGGCAGACTAACATTAACAAATGATGATAATTAGGCTTGATTTGCATATTAAAATGGTCTTAATTAAACACTGATTCTGTAAACGTTTAAAGGTTGTAATCGATCTTTTGCAGGCTCCCGTGGTTATTTATATGGTCTAATAAAGGCTAGAGGCTTTGTTAATGAGACCTCTATTTCCTAACTTGTATGTGTCAATAAGATTATTTCACTGACAATTACAGAGCGGACTGCTGTTAATAACTCATAAAACCCAAATGCTGGAATTCTTTTGTCTGAGGCTACGTCCGTGATATAACTCCTTTAACAGTAACCTGCTGTTTACATTTTCTTTCTGCTCAGATAGGGGCCCATACCACAACCCTTACTGGGGAAAAATCCCAGGAAAGATATTCATGGGGAGTTTTTGTCCATGCAAAATCAAGCTTGCATTTGAATAATGGATCTAATATTTATTCAGCGTTGAGCTTAGTCATAATACATTTGGTCCCAGATCTAATCCTGGCAACTCTGACAGTTAGGCTGAACTCTGTAAGAAGCTTTTTAATTTAAGAGCTAATGTAATCATGCTGTAATTTTACGAGGTCTCTGAAAAGGCTTCCAGGAGTTTTACTTCTCTTCAGTATCGCTATGGTCTTGTGCCATGATGTGAGCCTCTTGGGAAATGGTGCTAAAACAGATGAAGAGCTCTCACTTTTCAGATGCTAAATGTTTTTATCCCCTCTGCCCCCACTAACCTTGTTAGCACCAGACAAAAACATTTTGGGGAAAGGGTTCATATTGCTTTGGAATAATTTTTTTCAATGGTTTTATTATTTGACTGATCTTCTTGCCCATGAAGGACTATGTATATATGTATGTATGTATATACAGCTCACTATGAAGTTTGTTTTGTTGTGGGATTTTCCAAGTAAAGATTTTCTGGCTTCAGCCCTCTGCATGTGTTTCTTTGAAGGTGGCGTAAATAGTTGCATACCCTGTAGTCCTGTAAGTCCAGTCACCAGACACAGTGCCAGTATTGACGGATTAAAAAAGATATTTATTCCTATTTCATTTAAGTCATTAAGTTTATTGGGAAATATTATTAAGCTTAACAAAGCTAAACCACTAGAGTGTATTTTTAATGATTAAAATAATTTTTCCATTAAGTGATCGGTAAGCTCTATAAAGCATGTCGGACTTTCAAAAGTGGTCTTTTGCCAAATTCCTTTCCCACCGAGACTGAATACAGGTTTCTACTGGGAGCAGTGCTATGGTGAGAGAGTCATATTGGTAATCCTTAGACTGAGGTTCAGCAAGGTGCTTCCAAAGGGAACGCTTCGTATGATAAAAGCCAAAAGGATGTGTTTATGTGTGCTTTGGTCTGAGTATAAGCCTATTTATCGGTATAGGTAATTTCATAGGCAATGAAACTTGACATCAGGTGAGAGTTTTTCTAGCGAAGGCATTACCAAGTGTCTTCCCTCTGTGAGTGAAACTGGAAATAATTGTGTTGTTAGCTTCAGTAGGCCCCAGATCTGTTTCAGGGTGTGGTATGTCCTCGTGGTAGTGTAAGGTAAGGACAGAAGGGATGGTGCCTTTTCACACAATAACTGTATTTCAGTTAAACAAGAAGCAAAAATATGTTAAGGCCATTAACATATAAGACATGCAAGTTTATAAGACAAAGTTTACCTGTTCTTAAATGTAATGGAAGTTAATCATCATATTATTGAGGACGGAGGTAGTAACTCAGTATTTGTGCTTTGAATGCTCAATAAAACCTAGATGGCCGTCAGAGTTAATAAAAAATATAACTATTTCCATCGCTACCTAGACCTTCCTGCTTTACTTTCTCTTTTCTCTAGAAAATCTTACTATTGAAGATATTGATGTGAATTTGGAAGACCTAGGCACTTACAATCCTTTTTTCCCCTTTCACTCTGAATACGTAGAGAGTGTATGCAGGATCTAGTGTATAGAATCTATGGAGAGTGTGTTTGTAATAGTTGATTTCAGCCTTTTCTCCTCTTCCAGTGGTTTGTTTTGTTTTGTTTTTCTTTTTTCCAAATTTTTAAATCTAAAGACTTTTTAAAAGGAAACTGTTGTTTGGTTTTTTTTCTTCCCACCTCCCTTCCCGCCCAGTGTCTTCTTTTTGCATTGAATATCTTCTTCAGTGTTTCTAGTAGAATAGTCTGGATTCCCTTGTCTGATTTTGGTCCCTCAGGTCAGGAATACTTTTATTCCCAAAACAGCATTAGTTGAGAAACAGATCATGGTGAGCAAGTGATGTGCTTTCCCTTTCCATTCGGTTCCTGGTTTCTTTGCCAAGACCCCTACTTTGGGAACTAGTTCATCCCTTCCTCTGGGTTAGTGGAGATTAAAGAAGAACCTGAGTTCAAGAGTGCTATTCAGCAATTGCAGGTTAACAAAAAAGAACTGCAGATGTGTTCTGTTAAGTTTGCCTTTTTTTTGTTTTTCTCATTTTGGCATTTTTCTCTGTGCATCTGCCATTGTAAATTTGGATGAGATGCATTTGATGCATGTTGACTGCCAGAACAAAATTCACAGTGTGAATGCAGGAGTCTTACAAATTTGTTTATACCAATAGAAGTAAACACTCTCCAAATGGCTATGGAACAAGTAATATGATCTTACTGGCTTACTCTTGATTTATAATCAATAAATTCTTGAGCTTTTTCTTTTTTCTTTTTTTTTTTTAAACTTTTGTGCCACTTCATTTGTCTTACTTGATAATCGCAGTTGTGGATGTACCTGCTTTTGCCTCTATACTGTCTTTCCCAGTTAAAACCACTTAGTTTTTCCTTTCTCTCATTAGGAGATATAACCAGTGTTCTGGTATGAATTCACATAAGGCAACAGGCATGTGGGCCAAAAGTGAGCTTCTAGTTTTAGGAGCGCTAAAATCCTTCAGACCGATATTCAACTTCTCATCTTCAGGTAAGATCAGAAGATAGTGCATCATGTTGCATTGCTCAGTTGCTGATGTCTTAAGACCTTTTTTACAGGAGCAGAATCAGATTAGCAGGTGAAGAAACAAAATTCTTGAGTGCAGACACTAAACACAATGCACAGGAGTGGTAGATTCAGATGTAGGAGCCTTATGTGTGTAGAAGCTGAACTATATACAACTGAACAGCTTCCCATGCCTTTTGTTATCTTTCTTGCAAGCCAGATGCTGTTCACTTCTGAACAGAGGAAAAGTAAACACTTTCCAGGCATGGAACTTAAATTTCGAACCCTCTCCCTTTAAAAGTGGGAAGGAAGAAAGAGTTTCCCATTTAGTCCTTCCACTTTTTCTCATATATAATTAAATTAGGTATTCATTGTTTTATTCTGCTTTAGTGTAGTTTCATTTTCAAAGCCAACAGAAATTCTTCTGTATTTATTTTCTGTGCTGTCATTGCACTCATAACTTTTCCAGTTATATTGCACCAGCAACTTCTGCTCATTTATAATTCATCTTTTTGATCTTTTTTACATTAAAGCAAGAGAGATCATAATGTTTAAAGTTAGACAGTCCTACTAGGTTCTTGTCATGCATACATTACTCTCCTGAAAACAGTTGGTATGTTTTCCAAAGTATTGGAATACCAAGTTACTTTAAAGTAAACTCTAGTTATGGTAAAAATGGGCCGCCTGGTTCTGTGGGGGAAAAGGCAGTTAATGGACTTCAGCATACAGGCTTTCCCTGGCCATCCCTGCTCTTGCGCTGCTGATCCTTACCTCGCTGGAACATTTACACTCCAGAAGTTAGGCTGGATAGGAGGAATGCATTTACTGAATTTAGCTCTTTTGGTGCTGACAGGGTGATGTATGTTCACCTGCCTTACAAATCCTTATTAAGATGCAGTAGCTTCTGCTTCTGAAGCCATCTGCCAATATCAACCAGGACAATAATATACAGGCCTGCTTTTAGTGAAAGAATTTCAATATCATTGAGGGGTTTTTTTTCTTTTTATTTTCTTTTAAAGGAATGATGAATTTTAAAGGAATAAAGAAATTTCTCCCTCCCCCTCCCTGGATGACCTGGCCTGGCTGTGCAGGTGAAACTGTGCTCGTGTGTGATCTCTCCAAGTGGAGATGACTTTTCTCTGTCTTCACAGAAGTATGTACAGGAAGATATCTGCTTGCTATAAAATCTTTTCCTCCTTATGGAGTTAGAAGTTTGTCTCTTACAGGAGTTTAGTGAGGATAGAATTCTACATGGTCGTGTCTGTTTAAATACTGCCTGTGGTTACAGGTTTCCACAGACTGCAGTACAAAAATCCACGTGTCAGTAGAAGACAAAAAGATAATTCACTTTCATCTCGAGAACAAAGCTGAACAAAGGAGCTTTTTTCAACTTTTTTAATTCATGAAACATTTATCTTGGAGTCAGGTTATATTATACTGGAAAGAATATAATCTGTCAGCATTTCTACAATAAACTTCTGTTTTGAGTGTTTTTTAAGAGAGCCTTAGAGGTTCACTTTGAACAGATTTAGCATGCAAGGTCTTGGCCTAGAAACATACTTTTCTTACCAATTAAGAAAAATGAATATGACTGCATGTTCAGTGCAAAAGACATGACACATTAGTGCTACATTCAGGTGAAAGTTTGTATGCAGAAAAATGAGATCATTCAGAGCAAGGTAACTTTAGTTTTTTTCCATATTTTTAATAGCAGGTGTTACTACCTCTTGATGTGAAAGGAAGGCTGGTCTGTGATGAAAAGCATGGCATTAGGCTTAGCTGATAGGCAGAGCTCTATTTCTAGTTTCTGTTACCCACCAGCCTTAGAAAAGTGCTGTTTTTCAAGTTTTTTGTGCTTCCCAGAATTAAAGTCGTTATATAAATTTATGCATTTTAAAGAGATTCAAAATTCTCTTTTGTTTCTTTAGGAAGATGTAGTGAATAAAGTTAGCAATAAAAAAAAAAAAAAGAGCAGGTTGGGGCTGTCTGTGAGAAAGGGAGATCACCATGAGAATAGCAAAGAGCCTGACAGCTGATGCAGTTCCACTTTGGTTTACATGCCTGCCTGCATCTGTGAATCTTTGGGTAGTAAGGCACACAACTGACCGTTGCAAGTTAATTTCTTTCCCCAAATACAGGATTATAAGACATCTGAGTAATGCCCTGGCCTTGCCTTCGGTTTAACATCAAGAAACAGTCTTCTCTGCGTGATTTTTCCTCCAGGGTCTATTCCAGGCGAGGAGAACAGAAGCAAACTCTGTGCTGAAGGTTCTGTGCTTGAGCTTATCAAGTAAAACCTGTAGTGACAGATGGTAAAATTGTTTTCCAAATTTGTTCACTGCTTACTGTTCAGATACTGTACGTCATGTGCTTGTAAAAGTCTCTGAGAGAGTAGCTGGGAGATGGATGCGGTTTTGCCTTGCTTTGAGTGGTGCCCTCTGGATGGGACAGGATGGGGCAGATGGAGAAGAGAGCAGCTCTTGCTGCGAGCAGCTGGGCTGGCCTTGCGGGGGGCACGCACAGACTCTGTGTGATGCAGGAAATTGCTGAAGTGAGACCAGCTGGGCTGAAAGGAGAGACTGAAAGAAAAGAGCTGTCTTGCAAAGGTAGAGGGAGTAGGTGTTTTTAGACTCTTTCCTCCAGGTTTTGTGTTTACCTGTCATATCTCATGAAAACAAAAAAATCCTTTTTGATGTTTTTGGTGTGCCTACTTCAAGGCAACAATGCAGACAATTCCCCTGCAGCACGGAGTGACTTCAGAGCCCACAGTTCTCCTGGAGATGTCACGTTTCTGTGAGAGCTTGCTAGTGCCTTCCTGATGCAAAGTGCAGGTAGACTAAGCAGACAGACCATGTCATGAATAAGGCAAGGATTTGAGTAGGAGTCATTCTTTTGATTTTGCACTTTGCTGGAAAAAGGGAGGCCCTTGGCTGTATTCAGCAAGGGAGATAGAGAGAAAGGTTAGACCTTCCCCAGTGAGTCAATGGCCAGTAATCACAGTATGGTTAGCATGACACTTGCTTTAGGAAAACTTCAAGTCTAGTGAAGTGACCTTCCGAAGCATTGATTATTTGACTATCTGGAAAAATTTTATCTGTGTAAGATCAGAAGTTTTTTCCCCATCCCCAAATGAAATGAAACCTCTAATGAAAAACTGTTGGGGTTTTCTTGTTTGTTTTTAACAGAGAAAATTAGGTGAAGAGTTCCACTGTAGAGTGCTTTATGGTTTGAACACTGTTCTTAGATCAGTCCTTCTAAAGGAATGTGTTTCTTTGAGTTAATTTTTAAATGAACCAAGAAATTACAAATAAATCTTTTATCTGAATGTTGTTTAGATAAAGCACATACTTGGATGTTCTTATCTAAAAGCTCATGTCATATCAAACTAATAAAGATAATTACATATTGCACCTAGTATATTACACTCAGCTTCATCTAATGGATTTATCTTGATTTTTGAACTTGGCAGAGTAAGTTTGTTCATGTCAGATTTTCATGTATATCAGGACATTCAAAATCCAGAAAAACAGTCAAAACAGCAGAGTTTAAAAAACATTGCTAGTTTTTAAATGATGCTCAACATTTTTGGCTGTGTGTTTTCTCCAGAGGTTCTTGAATTGTGGCTTGTTTGGTTTAGGAGTTTTTTGTTGTTGCTGCTAAGCTGGTAATTAAAATAAGCATATGAAGACTCAACTGCTGTGTTTCATAGTTAATGGTTGAACTTAATTGTACCAATGCAAAGAAGCTGTAGTATATTAATTACGATTGTCTTTAGCCTGCCTTGTCTCCCCTGGTATTTGTACATCTATATGGACACAATAGGGAGGATTTACAGCAGAATTTCACTATTGATTCCAAAATCTTGGACTTTTATTCTGTGAAAGTAAGAACAAAAAGATAATTTGAATTTAGATGCCTTGTTTAACTACTTTTGCAGCAGGATTATTGTTCACAGATCCATAGTTCCAAAGGTCAGGCTGCTTTTCTATATCCAATACTGGATTGCATTTTAAAAGAACTGTTTTCTCTATCTGAAGTCTTTTAGATAGCACCAGTCCAAGGCAGGCAGTTAATGTCTGTGCTCAGTGGAAGCTGAGAGGTTGATAGGCTCCATAACATAATGCCATGGTGTTTCTAACGGCTGATTCTAATGTTAATTTCTGGGTTTCAAAATGGAAAATTATATGTCTGTGTGTGTGTGAATAACCATTTTAAAAAATGCAGAACAGTTCATATTTTGTTTTCTTTGAATGTTGCTATTATCTGTGTATTTTCTGCAGCGGAAGAATGTATGGTTATTAATGTAATAACCATATTGAGTAGTAGCTCAATGAGTGAATAGAGCTGAGGTTTCCTCCATTAATATTTCAATCAAGACCTGATGACTTAGTTAACTATAATAATGTATTCTCCATAATTTACTGCCCTTTGTACTGCTAGGGTGTCATATGCAAGGAGACTGGATAGACCCCATGGGTTAAATGTGGAAAAAATAGGCCTTTTTAGAGCTGCAGAGTTCAGCTCTGATGTTTTACTGTTTCTCTTACTCTCAGTTAGTGATAATGTTCTCTCTGTCAGTGGGGTGATGGTCAGTGAGACCTTGAAGGTAGCAGGAAAAGAGCATAATTTTCCCTAACTGACAACTCTCCTAACATTAAGACAAGCTCCTCCTCTTTCCCCTGCTCTTTTCCTTGTGATACAAGCCCCAGATGTTTGCCCTGCTTGTCTTGAACCTTAAAGAAATTCAGTGAAATGGTGGCTGCGTACGGCTGGTTCCTGGATGACAAGAAGCTGTTAGTAAGCCAAGGACCAATTTGCAAGGTGCTCCAGTAAAATGCTCCAGAAGAAGAGATGCTCCAAACTTCACTCCAAGGGATATTAAGCCTGGGACTTGGACACCCTGTTCACATATGGTTCAGCTCCACATTGAATGAAGCAGGGCTCCTGGTGGTGTTTTAAGTAGATTATTTTATAATTAAAGACTGAAATGCTGAATGCATGTGCAAAAGGGGTATCATTAACCTACTGCTGAGCTCTTGACACTGAAAGCTCAGCGCTATCTTAACATGCACTCTGATCCAGAGAATATTTATTACTGTTTGATTTTGCTGGGACATTACAGCTAAATAGTCAGCTTTCCAGTTTTATTTTTATGGCGTCTATGTCTGCAAAACTCAGATTTCCTGGTGTTGGTAACGGAAACACAAGCTGTGCATTGAATAAAAATGAAGTGGCACTTTGGAAATTAAGTTTCAGCAACAGTATTGAGAAACATTTCACAGAACCATTGCCTTTGTCTAGCTTTTATTATCATTATTATTATTAGTATTATTAAAATCCTTTTCAGGTGGTTTATACTGAATTCAGAAACCAGAAAGTTCACATTCATTTTGCGGCACGGCATCCATATGGTTTTCTTTTTATTTTTGGTTTGTGATAGAATGCTGTTTCTCTATTTGTAGAAAGGTTACTGTGTGTATGAGAGTGTCCGAGGGTAAATACTATGCCCTGCTGAGCAACAGCAGTTATTTTACAAGAGCTATTTTTTACATGCAAAACAGGCACCAGCATTTGGGTTGTTACTATGGGCTGGGTACAGTTGATATTGCTGCTAGGCCATGAGATAGATTTTATGTCCTTGAATTTTTTTCTTGCTAGAGTGCTCTTATGTGTTTGGTTATCTTTGCCTATTGTATTATCTTTATCAAATTTAATTTATCTGTCGGTATCTTGGGAATTTTGTGTAATCACATTTCTATTCCAACAATTAATTTATAATTGGATAATAATTATTTAAATTTTCTTTTTATCAGGATTTACTGGTTGAGATTTTATTGTGTAGAAATCACACAAATTTACAAGTTTTTTAGGTAGAGGTTTTTTTAGCACTTTTCCCCCTGTAAGTCCATTGAAAACTGTGGAGGACTCAAGAACTGTGCTCTGGCAACCTTTTTATGCTTAAAGTGGATGGTGTGCTTGCTCTTTAAAGATATTGGATTGCTTTTAATAGTCCAAAGCCTTTTTGTCTTGTTGTGTTTGTCCTGCAATCCTTTCATGGGAATAATACTAATTTCCTAGTTTGATCTCTTGAAGCAGAGACTCCTTCAAGACAGAAAGGTAAATGAAAAATACAATGAGGTACAAAACAGCACTTGCCAGAGTAGCCTGCTGCCTTTTTTTTGATGATATTTTTTTAAACAAAAGGAATTCCATGAAGCATTAAATGCCTGGTTTTAGCAGAAATTTGTATTCTAGCCATATGGATGAGACTGGGAAGAGTTTCTGTCGTCTCCAAGTTCAGGCAAAAGATCACATACAGGAGAAGGTCATTTGTTTCCAGATTTTTCAAGCAGCTTCTTATAAGTAATGATAATTTTTTATCCCCACTAGCTGGAGTGGAGGGGAGTTTTAATTTCTCACTGTTTGAGAACTGTCTTCTAATTTCCAACTGAAATTTATCTGCAGATAATGAATACCCATATGGTCCTGCATCAACACTGCTCTTCAGCTTCAGTAACTCTTTTCCCTTGTTGCTCTTAACCCCTGAGATATTTGCAACAGCAATCTAATCCCCTTTAACTGCTGTTTTGTTGGACTGAGTTCTCCTAAATGGTTCAGAGATGTAATATGAACTATAGAGTATTATCGAGTAGCGTCTCTCCAGAATTACTTTGTGGTCAAACCTCATTAACTATTTTCCTGAAAGGACTACTTGCAAATAGTGAGAATAGACTGATAAAGCATGCTGATGATAAAAATCTGGGAGATTTTTTTCAGTGAAAAAGAGAATTCAAGTATCTTATGTCAGAATCGGAGTGATTTTTTTTTGGGGGGGAGGCAGGGGGGAGACTGGGAAAACAAAAATGTAGTTAAGCTGAAAGTATAAACTCTAAAAGCATGACAGTGGTATGATTAACCTATGTTACCCCTGCTCCTGAGAGATTGATTCCAGCTGGAATAAGTACAAAGAAGGACTACTAGGATGAGTAAAGGAATTGCAGATCGCAGTCTTGGGTTTTTTCTTCTCTCCAGAAAAATGCAACAAATTGTCTTTCAATTCCAGTGTCAATGAAATGTTTTCTTAGAGTGAAAACTCATTCTTCAGGATATGATTACACTGTTCAAAGCTGGTTTTCACTTTTAATAGAAAGTTTTTTTGTTACTGTTACCCATGAACCCAGTGATTTCTATGAAAACAGAGAAGTGTATCTATTTTTAATACCTCTGTCTTCCCATCTTGAAGACTTCCTTTTTTTAGCAGGAGATACTGTGGCTGGATGCCTCCTGCACTGGGAGAACAAGTCAGATATCAGTGGTGACGTCTGACATATGTTCCTGCACAATGTAGGTCACTTAGGGCCTAATGTGGAAGATGACAAAAGATAATTAATTTTGATTTCATGCTTGTGAATCCTTAAGGAAGACTTTATGGTGTGTGTGGAATATCTAGAGACATGTACTGAATCACTGCCTGAGAGCAAGAGTTCAGTCTTTTGGAAATGGTGATTACACCTTCTAATTCAAAACCTCTAGCAAGGGAGGTGGCTTTTTTTTAATGATATTTGAATGCACCTTGTCTACTAGCTCTTATGAGAGGTAAGGATATATTTCCTTAGTTATTTTGAGAAATATGTTCCTCTTCTAGCAACCAGGAGTTGTTTTTTAGCACACACAAAGTGTCTGGGTTTGCACACAGCCATAGAATCAAGGTCTTTCTATTTACAAGGGTATAGAATAATTTCTATCAATATAACTTATTTAATTGTTTTCTTTTTATGTTCAGTTCCTAGGGTCTCTGTGTTTACACATTCTGTGGTCACCTGCATTCCTGTAATCAAGCTACATTCAACATGAAGGTAAGTTCTGCATAAAAATCCTTTTTTTTTTTCTTTTCCAAATCATCATGTTCCTTGCTCTAGTAAATACAGTCATGCAGTTTGGTGAAATAGATACCTCTGCGGCTGAATCCAGTATCAGTAATGGCTCCTAGAGTGGCTCAGTGTGGCACACACCTGCAAGCCGCAGCTGAGTCCCAGAGGAGACTGTTATCCTAAAGCTGCCCCCTCCTTACGCCTGTCTCCTTTCTCTGTTGATCGGTGCATGATATCTAAGCCATTCTCCTTTGTCATGATCACTTAGTTACTTTACCGAAGTTGAATTTGCTGTTAGGTTTTTTTCCCTGGATGGTTAATTTTATAGTTGTTGTCTTAAAAGGATCGTTTTGATTGGGATTGGTGACAGACTGTGATCTGAATGCCTGCTAATTTTGGAAGGGAAGTAATTTTTACAAAGTATGAAATATTCTGAAATGATCAAAACATTTCTGATGCATGGTTCCTCTAGCTCTGCTGGCCACACTGCTCTTTAAAACTGGTGTAGAAGTGGTGAGGCGTGTGCTAATTTCTGCTACCACTTGCACTCTTTTCTCTCAAGCACTAGCTTTCTCCCATCTTTCCTGAAAAAATATCTTAACATTGTTAATGCTCCCTGTGCTTTCACTGCAGAACAAGTTCCCAGTTTTTATCACAGGAAATCCTGAATATTCTCATCTTGTTCGGTATCAGCTACTGCTTTAGCAACTGTTCATGTCAACCCTATATGTTTATAGAGCAAATCCAAGGGGCTGACGTAGCAGAAAGTGTCAGATAAGCATATGTCAAGGAGGGGAATAGGAATTCCCAAGGGATCCTAGTTCTTTCTGGCTGTGTGTATCTGTGTATTTGACAGGCACAAGCTGCCTCTCATTATTTTGAAACACCGTGGTGTAGAAGAAAGAATATTTAAGCGTAGCAAGAATTGTGAGGGAAATACTATAGCAATACTATAGCCCTGTCTTTAACGTGAGTATTTACAAAGAGCCTCATGCTCTATGTGACCTATGATGATTAGCAGGAAGCTCAAAGACACTGTACTGATAATCTTCCAGATAAGCATGTTATTCTGATAAAGAATATTATAGTTGGCATTAAACTCTAGACTAAAATCATTGGTTGACATTCTCAATAATTGAATTAGTAAAAATGGAAACATCCAGTGCTGCATTGATTAAACCAAGTGAGGAATATAATTTCAGAAGCTGTAATTGGAGTTATATAAATTAACTCTGTATGTACTGGAAAACTACTGACAAGAGTAAGTAGTTGGTCCTGAGTTGTACAAGTTACGGTTGTCACATTGGTTGGGTAGCAAAGCAAGTGCTGTATTTCAACCAAGCGTAGCACCAAAGAACTGTTTTCTTACCCTCTGGTGTTTATTCACTAAGAAATTAAAATATTCCACCCTAAGCCAGCTAATTAAGGTGTTTTGAGTGACAATTTTTCTGTTAAATCTTTTTGATAAAAGGGGCATGTTTTATGAGGAAAAAAGGTTTTTACAGAAACATTAGTATTCTCAACAATGCTTTCATTGGAAAGATTTTGGAAATCGAGCATGGAGTGTTTGGACAAAGGTGCAACATCACTTCCAGAGTGGCCAACAGAAAGCCTAATGATTAGACCTGGCCAAAGATGCTTTGCAGCCAGGCAAAGATTTGTTGGAAAAGTCTGGTTTCTTAAGTCTGAAATGGCCAAACAGAAGGCTGATTGCTAACAGAATTCTACCCGGATTTTTTTTTAATATCTTAATGTCATGGGTCTGCAGATCCCATGGTTTGTCAAAGTCTTGTCCATAGGGTCAGACTCTGTGGATGCAGTGCTGTAATGGTGAAAAATCCCAGAGATTAACTTCTTTTTCTGCTTAGGATATAGGTCAGTTTTAAGTAGGCTCCTAAGTCACTTCAGTGGATAGTCATGCCTCAGGCTGCTTGGTGCCCAAAGGAGTTTTGAAAGAACATGAAATTCTAATTACACAGTGTCCTGCAGAGAAAATACAAGAAAAAATACCAAGTTTTCCAGTTAGATCAGAGAGACATCCAGCCAGTGTGTCCAGAAATTAATGGATATTTTGTGAGAAGAGTATTATATGAGGAAGAAGGGGGGAAAAAAGAATAATGCATTTAGACTAATTGAATAAATCCTCATTAAACTCAATGAAACTGATTAAATCTGAGTTATTTACTATTCCATGCTTCTGAAATTGTAGTTAATAGTTTTTTGTTAAGTGGGTGACGTTTAAAGCCAGAACTCTTAATAATGTTCAGAGTCCATAATTAGCAATTTTTCTATGGAACATAACTGCCAGTTTGGCACTTGAAATGTGGCCATGTGTTGGAAGCTGCCTTGCTGGGACACAAGGTCTCTGGAGAATCGGGTGGGTAGTCACCAGAGATAATCTGCTCTAACTTCTGTAGTTGTGGTTTATGTCAGAACTTAAAAGATAACACTTTCAGCAATGTATAAATTCTACGTTTTTCCAAGTTGGTTCCCTGCCTGTGGAAAGTTTGAGAAAATTTCAGAAAAATCCATATAGCTGCTTTTGAATTGAAGATGTAGAGAAATGCTTTCCTGCTAAAAGTTAATGTTACCTTTCACTCCTATGCCCCTGTAACGCAACTAACTTTGTAGAGAAAAATGTTTCAGATGTTTCTTTTCCACTGAGGGCTAAGCCTTTGAGTAGAAACATGTGCGTGTGCTTGTAAGGATGGTATTTTAGAGGCTACTGTGTGTGTTCCAATTCTCTTCAAAGGCTCCGAGTGCAGTAAAAGATACATATGGACATACCTTACCTGGTAAAACAAAGATACCCACTCTAGGGAAACCCGAGTGAGTCTGTACCTCAGAGGCAAAGTAATTTCCCCAGTTCTGGAATGTTACCAGGATTTGGGGTGACACCACGGAATTATTGGATTCCGTATCACTGCACAAATGTAGGCTCATTGTGGGCAAAAGGTGGCGGAGGGAGCCCCATACCCAGGTGCCTACCTCTGGATGTCAAGGCAGGGATGTCCAAATCAGCCCAGGCCCTCTCCTTCTGTCTTGTGGATAATTATGGAGAGGATATTGTGCCTCTGTATAGTTCATGCAAAGATGAAAAATCAGACCACTAACATTTTTACATTAGTACATGTTTTTCATCAGCAACTAGGGGAAAACAATGCCATTTCATACAGCAGAATTCATACAAGGAATGGTGAGCTGTTCTCAAATGTTAGCATGTAGTACAAAATCTAAGCATGGCCTAAATAGCATTCGAAATAAGTGTTGCACATACCTTGCACAGCATTTTCCCAGCTTGGCAAATCATCTGTGCTAATGAAGTATAAAGACTATAGATGCTTGGTTGAATCATTATGAATTTAAAGTAGGACAAGATTTGCTCCCTTATGTGTGTGTATACATGTGTTTGTGTTCAAATAAGAGTGTGATTATGACTCACCTGTGTTTGTATCTGCCATGCGGTGTTTGTACGATGTCTGCAGGTTAAGAAATCGTTACAGAGGTTACCAAGTTTCCTTAAAATAAAAAAATGTTTTTTGAATTACAGTTTATGTTAGGGAAACCTAAAGGACCATATAAAATATGCTTGATAGCAACTGCCGAATTTTGCCTCCCCAAGCCAAAATGCAAACAGCATTTAGGTCATTCTGCCATTGATTTACTGAAGGACAAATAATGTCAGACAGTTTTTAAACAAAAACAAAATTTCAATTTTGTTTACCTCCTCAGCAGTCCAGTTGGATGTCAGCTACCATTTAGCTGGGCTAATAATATTGATATTTGATGTCAGTTCTTATTCATTACTGCACCCAAATGATGCAAAAGTCAGATCTTTCAGATGTTTCTGTGATGGCCAAATAAAGCCAGGGATGTCTGTCTGCATCTAACAGACACAAACAAGAAAAGAACAGAATACAAAATCAAAAACCTTTCTTCTCTTATTGTTATTTATGTATTCAAAGTGTTCACCTCTTTGCATAAGCTCAAAGCAAGTTACTTACAAAGGTTACCTAGTAATATCAAACGTGTTCAATTATACATGCAAAAGGGCTAATAGGTTCTTCCTCTAGTTTATTTCTGTCTCCATGCATAAGAAATCTAATTACAGAACTGAATTACATTTTAAAGACAGATTTTAATATAATTAGTTAACCATTTTCAGGCCATCGAATGTTGTTAGACGTAAAAAAATAAATCTATTTCGTCTTTGTGTCATGGTAAAGAACAAAATCTGCATCAAAATACTCATTTCATTTGTTGGCAAAAACCTCCTTCTCATACTAGTGAAATTCTCAGAAAACTGTGCTAGAATCCACTTCCACATCCATATTCAGACATATTCATGTTATTCCCTGTTCTTGGAAGTCATTTTCCTGGAATGCTCTCTTCCCTTGGCCAGGCATGCCATTTAATCACTTTCCGTCACCTCTGATGCTGTGGGTATTTGCAAACCCCTACAGTCAGCAACTATGTGCCTGTTTTACGCATTACATGTAGACCAGATAAGATGTTCTGAAGCTACTCTAGAAGAATCCGGTAGATCTATCTTTATTTTGATCAGTTTAAATAGTCTTGCTATCCAACTCTGGTATCAGATTCTTAATACAGAAAGCTGGATAAACAAGTTAGAATATCCCTACCAGATATCCTAGAAGTCAAAAAAAGTTCCTCCAGCTCTTTCTGTGAAGAAGCTCCAATATGGATGGACTTATTGAGCATGTTCATAAGGCCAAGGAAATGCAGGACACATTGGTTTGTATGGGGGAGGCTCTTCCAAGGTGCTGTATTTGTGTGTCCCTGAGAAAAGAGGGTCTTGTAGCAAAGGTGCTTCAATGGGGCTGAAAAAAGCTCTAGCCTGATTTTTAATGTCACACCTTGTTTGTGCCAGTCAGTTTCCCATCACCATTTTTAGTTTCTTATCAGACAGCATTTGCAAAGGATAACTGAGTAATAGGTGCTCTACACCTCAATAAGTCAATGACAGAGAAAAATCCTTTCTTCTTTCATGCGTAGCAGATGATGGCAACCGAGAAACCTTCAGTGTCGGTGTTTAAATGCACCCACTGCCCCTAGAGTTTACCTCTGCACTTCGAAATCAAGCAAAGTGCAGATCCTTTGCTTAGTTTGGAAGAAATTTGGCTTCCTGGATGACTTTTGGATCTATTTCCAAGTTATAATTTCCTCGGGGGGAAAAAAAAATTCTGTTGGTCTTGAAGTTTGTTTAGTCAAGGCCCAAGTTGTCTTCAGAAACCTGGAATTAAACATCCTTACTATTTTCTCCAGTGTAATTGTTTGCGATTTTAAACCCAGTCCTGTTGAGGTTATGAACTCTGAAAATAATCACAGCCAAGAAAATTCACCTTCTTTTGTTTTAAGTGTTTGACACTTCATACTATGAGAGGTGAGGTAAAGCTCATTCTGCCATAGCACCTCTGTCCTCCAGCCTCAGGGTTTCTATCTTTCCCTCATTTACCACAGGGTTTATATTTTTTTAAACTCAGGAATCCTTTCTGCTGCTCTTTGTTGTCACTGTGCAGGTACTCTCAGAAAATCACAAAGTATCTTGTAACATTCACCCAAACAAACACATAAAAGCTTAGATTTGAGAAGACCTGCTTTTGTTCTTCTTCCTGATGGTTTGTTCTAGGAAAGTATTTCAAACCCATCAAGAAATGGAAAGCACAGAATCTTACTGTAACATTGATAATGTCTGAAAAAGCCACTGCTTCATGTGCTCTTTCCTTTCTTTGCCGTAAAAAAAAAGGAACACAGTTTTTCCCAACGATGATATTTGTAGAGACATAATTTTCAGCGAATCTTACTGTAACATTGATAATGTCTGAAAAAGCCACTGCTTCATGTGCTCTTTCCTTTCTTTGCCTTAAAAAAAAGGAACACAGTTTTTCCCAATGATGATATTTGTAGAGACATCATTTTCAGCCTTCTCTGTCAGCAGGCATTACAAGATGGATATCCGCCTGACTGCACCTTAAGGCCTCGCGTTTTGTAAGAGGTGTTGTGTTCCTACCCAGCCAGTCCTTGCAGTCCTCTCTTTCTGGTAGATACTCTTTGCTGGATCCCAGCAGTTCTGCGTGGTCTTGGTGCTGCAAGTGCGAGCCGTACCTCGGGTTCATGTGGCCTCTGGTAGCACCTGGACTCCATAAAGTGAAATAACTGAGGGGCAGCTGCTCTTCCTTGGGAAAAAGTCTCTGGTCATGATCACTGACCGTGCTCCAGAAGTGGACCACGTGGAGATGGTATAGGTGAGGAATTTGGGGTAGGAAGCAGGGCAGGTGTCTGCTATCATACTGTCTTATTCGTTTGTTTTGAACCAGCAGGAAATGAAATATTTAACTTCTCTAATTGAAGCTTTTCGTCAGGTTTTGCTCTCATTTCAATATTTGCATATGATGAAGCTTTGTCTCAACTCTTCATGGTAGAAGTTTGGGGTAATGCACAGACATTTGGATTTTAGACAGCTCTGTAAAGAAAAGAAAATGTGGCATCATTTTTAACTAGCTCTGACATAATTTGGTTTTGAATAAATTTAAAAAACCTATATATTTTAGATCAGATTGGCCCTTGGAGAGATGCTCAGCAGAAACTGAAAATTAACCAGCCATACAGTATTTTCTTTTGTTTTCAGACTTTATAATTACAAATATAAACAATTGTTATGTCCATTTGCTTATAACTGAAAGAAAAAAAGAATATCCCCTTTAGTGTGATTTTTGTTTGCTTAATTTTGTATTCTGCAATGAATGTGACCCTCTGTGTGTACAATACATGAAGCAAGTGCTGTTTAGCATGCAATGCTGCTAGCAGTGTGGAAAACTTGCCCTTCTTTCTTAGAGGAGAACAATTAATTTGTGTATCCTAAGGAATAAGGATTTTTAAAAATTTCATCTCCTGGCCCAGAACGCCAGACTTTCCTGGCAGGTGTACACTGGGGGTCCAGGCCCCAGCATAATTCATTTTTTATTTTAACAGCTGGTTTTAGACTTGTCATTTTGTAAAGCAAACAAAATCAGAATACAGATTCATCCAGATTCTTTTAAATTCAATTTCCCACCTGCAATGCCATCAAACTTGCCTCTCTATGTGATATTTCACAGAAAATGATGTTTTAAAATACATGAGAAAGCAGCATACCATCCCTGCCTTCTACCCTGTCACTCTCTCATGTGACAGTCATTTTCTCAATAAATTGTGAGAAATTTATCCGCAGTGCCCTTGTTATCACTGACTTGAATGGGGATGATAGCAGACGCTCGGTGCTGAGTTGTGAGGCTGGGGCTCCAGACGTGGCTTCTCACCTCCAGCTCACCCAGCACTCCCAGTTTGTTGTGGTCAGGTGTGGACAGGGGCTCACGCTACGTTAGCCAGGTTACCTGTTAAAATAAATGTTATCGGTATGGTTTTGTGTTGGTTACAAGCAGGGAGGTAACAACAAAAAGCATGTTTGTGCAAAGTGAACTCTTCAGAAGGGTTTAAATTAACTAGAGAAGTGGGTTTAGTTTACCCCAATAATTTGTGTTTGGGAGGAGGACTCTTGAAGGTTTACCACTTAACAAATCATGGCCAAAGGGAAGCAGGGTGCCTGAAGCAGTGCTCTATACACGGTTGTGTAGTACATGGCTTTATACAGTACAAAATTGGATTTAAAATGAATTTATGCAAGAGTGAAAGTAGGGTCAAATTTGGAAAGGCCTCTCTTATGAAAATGCAATTAATCTGTAGTTGAATAAATATCACTGTTAGAAAGTACTTGAATATCAGAATGATTTAATCTGAAAATAGTTGAGAATGCACAGCTGAAGTCCATCAGGGATAGGAATGCAGATTATTCTGTTTTGATATTTAGCTATTTTTTTGTGAGGAAGTTCTTGAAATAATGGGATGAGATTTGCTGAACTGATCATTCTTTCACCTGAAATACTTGGAAAAGGGGAGAAACACTCATATACTTACAAGAGTTCAGAATTGGTCAAGCTTCTGTGAATACATGGGTGCTATTTCTTCTTTAAGCATTTACTTTCCCTTAAAAAATGCCCAAAGACAAAATAGTCAAATATTAAGTTGAACTTTTTCATTTTACATGTTCCTTTGATAGTTTCTTTTTTTAAAAAGCACATGTAGTTTACTGACATTTATTTTCTTTCAGTGACTTAGATGTTCCGCATTTTTAAATGGACAATTTCAAATTTCTGCAATAGATCCATTGCCACTAATACTAATTTATGTATTTATGGAAGTATTATTACATCTATATATTAACATTATTGCAGTAGATACTACCCAGTTTTAAAAAATGTACTTATTTAGACTTTAAGGAACTGAATGACAATGAAATCCCTGTACATGAACATGGTGTACACTAGGAATTTCTTATGCTTCTTGCTCTCCTGAGTGTCTAATCAGGTAATGATCGCACCCAGCTTCACTTCAGTTGTGCTATCTCTCAAAATACAGAGAAAAGCCAGTAATGGCAATTATCATTCATCTCCTCCTCTCACTGCACAGCTCCCAGAATTCAAAGGCTCTTCTTTGATGGTTAGAAAGGAAAAACAAAATTGATTATTTTAAACTTCTCTGCAAAAGATATTGCTCTCTTTGCAGTACCGTTTCAAGTGCAATGTCAACTGTGGCTAGCAGTAACTCTGCAGGGAGTGCAGTGATCTTGGGTTTGGTATGTAAATTTATGCAAAGGGCTTCTGCAAGCCTAGCATGTGTTGTTCTCCTCAAACACCACAAGGCACTTCATGCTACTTGATGTGGCAAAGGGAAGAGAGATCCCCTCTGTTTCACACAGCAAGAGGAAAGCCTGCAGAGTGCATGTAAACAAACAAGAAACTCATGATCCATCATTGTTTTTGAAAGTCAGTACAACTGGAAATTCTGCTACAGCAAAGTTCTGCCATTTCCATTGATTGTTTTTAATGGAGCTCCTCCTTTGGAGGACACAAGGGGTGTTCTTTATGAGTCTCCATATGCTCTGAAAGGATAAAATTAATAACCTAGAAATAATATCCTTTTAGGATGTTCTTCATCTTGATCAAAATCATCACTGAGAAAATGAGGATAAGAAGTAAGACAATTCTATCTTGATGTCTTTAGGCATCATAGTACGGAATGGCCCACATACCTGTTCATTTATCAGCAGAGACATTGCGTACACATCTTTTTTCCCCACTGCCCGATATATGTGTTTCTCCTCCACTTTCTAATAGCATTGGACTTTTGGTCACTGATCATATTAAAAAGGCATCTATCTGCCTCTACCCTTCTGCAATAAATTTCCCTTCTGCTCAAAATCCCTCCAGAGTACTGTCTGGTTGTTCCCTTTGCTCTGTTCGGTTGTTTGCATTAACAGCACTCACCCTCAGTCAGCGCTTCTCCATGTGCCTCTCTCTCCTTGCGTTTCCCACCAGGACTTGCCATCTCCAACTGTGTGCTTCTGAGTACCTGCAGACAGTCCCATTTCTCATGTTATAGCTGAAGCTGGTCAGGTCCCAGCATGTACCAGCAGTAATTGCAAAGTATTCAGTCTTGGACCGTAATTTAGAGTGGCTAATTTGAAGAACCCTACATTTTTACAGTACTTTGATGAGCTAACATTAGTTTGTGCTCAGTATGTCTGTATTCTGGACTGCAGCATCACATGAAAGAGGAAAGCACTGACACAGAATTCCCCTATTATGTTTGTAAAGTGTGTTCTGATTTACCACATTCATCATGAAGCTCAGCTGCTGGGGTGCCAGAAAGAAAAAGAGCCAGGAAAGAATTGGAGCAAGGACAGGTGTGATCCCTGCTTCCCACAGGCATAAAACACCACTTATCCTGAGGCATCTCCTTTGAGCTAGTGGAGTAGGTGCTGATATTGCCCTGTAACTGGGATTAAGAAAGAGCTTGGAATGGATTCTTGTAGTTTTGAAATTGTAATGTCTTTTAATAATAGATAATGTATTGCCTGTTTGTTCAAATGCTCACAGCACGCTTGGAGCTGCATTAGAGGAGGAGGAGGATGCTTTTGCCCCAGAGCACGCACAGTCAGAACACCCTCAAAACCTGCACGTTGAACCATGGTATCAAGGGATTACAATAGGTCCGTAATCACAATAGGCATGGCAAAAATAGCCAAATTCTTCCAGCAAGTTGTACCAGTTCTGCACAGTGCAAAATTAGGACTTGTTGGCTGACAACTGCTAGTAAAGTTGGTGAGTTCTTCTGTAGGAACCAACAGTGAAGCTCTGAGACATGGTTCTTTCTGTATCAATATCTTGTATTCACCTCACCTCCGGAAGAGCTGGTGTCTCACCAGTTTGTGTCTATTCAAAGCTGTAAAAAAATGTCACAGGGAGTGAGGACCAGACCCCAGTTGCTTGAGCTCTGGGTGTTCAGCTGCTTTGAAACATAAATGGTCCTTTGCCACTTTGATCGCAATGCAGAAGTCAACCCTGTGGGGAAAAAAAAAAAAAAAAAGCAGATGGGAAAACACTGACGCTGCCTGTAAATAACCCTTAATGACTCGTTTCCCCCCACCCTTATTAAAAAAATAATTATTAAAAATAGACCACTACACTTTCAAAGTGGTAATCAGTATAGCTCTGTATTTTTGCTATGCTAAGTAATTCCCTGTCTGTCTAAGAAGATGCTATTTTCGTTTGAAACTGGGATGATTTAAGCCTGGTATTTCAAAAATGGGTGGTGATTGATTAGTCATCAGTCTAATAATGGACTACATCTGCATTTTTTCCTCCATCTTTATCATATTTTACATAATTCATTTGGCTTAATTGGACATTAAAGTCTTTTTCCCTGTAATGACTAGAGCAGATTCACCCGCCCATGCTTGGATTCTCTCGAGATCCCTCTGCCCTTGCTCACTGCTGCTCAGAAAGCCCAATTCCAGCCCGCGGGATGGGGTGGCACAGGGATGGGACTCAGTCTGCCATGTGTGCCCCCTGTTATTTTTTCTGAGTGTAGTTTTTGCATTCCAACAGGGCCTGAGGTTCACCTCTCATCAGGTTTCTGATATGCTTCATGCTGTAAATGTGGGAGGTAATGATTCCTTTTCTTAAAAATATTCACTTTAACCTATATAAAGTGGTGGAAGAGTTAGGTGACTTAGGATGTGTCCCACAGGGAGCATTTTAGGAATGCAGATTGAGTCTGTCTCAATTTGGGGTAGATGAAGCTATTCCTCATGGGACTGCTTTGTCTACTGGCACTTAATGGCAAGGAGTTTCTGCCACACTTTACGAACATGGAATGAACTCCTTTTACTTAGTTCAGAGACTGGTAACCAGACTGGTAAAGACTGGTAATAAGCTCATCAGCCGTTTGTTATTTCAGAGGTCAACCACATTCCCGATAGGAAAGGGAAAATAATTATGAAGCTTCTTTCTGCTTAGCAGGGGACTTAGAGCTTGAATCTGCTTCCACTGAGGCTGATGAAAATCTGAGTCTAGTCATTATAAGAGTCGCTTAAAATACACTTTGTACAGCAACATCTGTTTTGAAAACGGAGGACTTGCAAATCAGTAAACTTGCCTGATTTGATATGAACCTGTCATAGTGAAAATGAGATGCCTTTTTAAAAATATTCGCAAAAGGTCATGAAATGACTACTGGCCTGCCTTCAGAATTAACCTCTGAAGAGAATACTCCTGGGAGGAGTTTGTCACAGTCTAAATTAGATAAATCCACTTGTTGCAGTTCATATATTATTGCTCTTTCAGCAATAAATCCAGAGGTTGGTTCATAAGAAAGAGACATAATTTTTATCCTTATTGCTAGTGTGAAACAGCCATTTTCAGGAAATAGTTGCCTAAGGTGTACCTGGTGATTAGTCCCATTGTTAATCATTATTAATATTCACAAGAAAATTTGTAGAATGAATCATAGTATTAAAAAAAGAAGGAAATGGATTTTTAAAACTTTCTGGAAATTATATAAATCTGCTAATTCCTGATGTTATAATTGTTTGCCTTACAATGTTTGCAGATGCCAGTTGACATTGGGGTTATGTTGCATAGGGGGCTGAGCATATCCATTTTAATGGGAGATCTTCCGTAATATATAGATGCTCATTAAGTCAGTGGGGAAGGTGAAGAGTAGAGGGTGGAACTGTAAAGGCAGTTAAAGGGCTTGCAGAATCCTTTAAGTGGAGCCTGGAACAGAACCACTCTTTGAATCCAGTCTAATTGGATCCCTGTGTAAATTCTTTAATTACTTCAGCGTGCACACACAAAGAAGTACCGGCTTGATTATATAGAACAGGAAGCAAGTCTTACTAGTTTTATGAATCATTCTACATGCTCTTTGATTAGAGAAAGTAATAGAACTGAGCTGTGGCTGCTGCAGCATAAAATGTAGTGTAAATGAAAAACAGTACAAGGGAAATTTGCTCTTGCACATTTTCTCCTTGGGTCTCATTGTCTCCTCCTTTTACATGTGGGACAATCAGTCAAGCCCTGATGGTCCAGCTTGCTGTTCAGTAAAATATGTCATCAAAAAGACATCATAAAAAAAACTTTAGTGTGGCAGGAAACAAGAAGAAGAAAATGAAGAGCAAGGCAGAGGGCTCTTCCATGAATAACTAAAATAATAACTGTAAAAGGAATGAAAAAGCCAAAAGCTCATAGGAGAATTCAAAGTGATTCCACTTTAAAGCTTTTGAAAATAGCCCATGGCCAGAGGAGAATCGGTTCATTTAACGAATGTGACTTATCTCTTTCTTTTTCTTTGAATGGCATGTAACTTCAAATTATCCTTCAGCTGGATTACATTCCTGGTTTATTTCTTCCTATTGAAAAGTTGTTATGCCCCATCTCCAGCTCACTGGGTTTAGGACAGGTATGTAATACAGATGACATCAAGTGAAGAAGTGATGAAACGTAAAGGCTGGCTCATTAACAGAATCCTTTTGGTGTGTATTTAGTGCAGCAGCTGCCTAGGTATCAGTAATAACTAATGCATTTAATAAGTCTGTGGACAGAGTTTGGTGAGGGTGATAAAATACCTGTTAGCAGGAGTTGATGTGTTATCATCAGAACCCTGTATTTTCTTACTTCTGTTTGCAGATGAGGTCTACTACCTTTTCACGGAAATCAGGCAAAATATCCTACTGGGTGTTGCATTTTACACATAGTTTGTTTATAGCAGGCATCTGGGAGGAAATTGATAAAAAGCCTGCAGACTTCTGACAGCAAGAACTGGTTGATCACGTTACTAAGATAGCTTGTAAACCCTTTGGAGCAGGACCACTTTCTCTAGCTTGTTTACACCGCAGCTAGCGCAGTGGGGTGGTGTCCCCAGACCAGGTTTCTCTAGCGCTGCTGCTGTTCCAATACTATCTGTAAGGATCAGGGAGGCTTGTCCTTTCTGACGTGGCCACAAATAACCTCCTGAAAGAGATTAAATAACAAGTTAGGGTGGTTCAGTGTATCTGTTACCTACTAACCAGCTGACTATGTAAATTCCTGCAGGAGGGGAGGTTTGTTTACCCTTGTGTTTCTTAGTGATCTGCGGTAGAAATGGGAGAAAAGAAATGTGGCAGAGAATAGGATGGCAAGATTGAAAGAGGATGAGGTATGGATCATCTCTTGTGGTGTGCCAGCTATTGTAGCAAAATTAGTTTATAGGAGGAAGAACCTGTAGTAAGAGTAGAGCAGATTGTTTTTCTCATAATTAGCAACTAGTAAAGATCCCTTATTCAGGGCCCGTGGGGAAGGTCAAAATCAGTTCTGCGGTTGCAGTCGCTTTGCAGCAGGGACCGTCTCTGATCAATGTTTGCATAATATCTATTTCAGTGAAGCATTCTTGATGCTGTTATGATCTATTAGCTGGACCATGCTGTTATTTAAGAGAGAAACGTCATATTGAAAATCCATGGGCACGACAGTTGGTGACATGAGGAGGAGTCACAGAGCACCCACTGGAGTGTCTCCTGTAACGACATGGAGTGGGTTATGTGCAGTCTTATCCAGATGTGCTGTCCATTGATCGAGTTCATAATTGCTGAGTTACCAAAGCTGTAATTAAGGAGCAGTTATTGAATTGATGTTAACTGAATTATATTGGACATATGCAAAACAAGTCTGAAGACAAGCATTTTCTACAACAACAAACCCCAAACCAAACAAAAACAGTATTATTTACTAAAATGCCTCAATGGGTGGAAAAAAAATCAGGAGTAAAATGCACAAAGATGTCAAAGTCAGACTAGAGGTTATGAAATGATGGGTATAAAGGATACCAGTGATTTCCCGAGTGGACTGTTGATACTGATGGACATAACCTTTGCAGAAGAAAGTGGAAAGGGAGAGAGTGGTGAAGTGTGGAGAGTTGGACCAGAAGCCAAGGACTTAGACTGAGAAATTTAGGGATCTATCTACATGCACAAACTCTTCCCTTTACTGGTGTGACAGATAATGACCCAATGAAAGGAGACATCCCACTTGGTTGTGTGTGTCCCACCTTCCCATCTCGTAGTTGCTGCTGAGTGCCAGCTTCACCGAAATGTCTGCTCAGCCAAGACATACCTCTTTAACCTCGCTGAAAGTCAGGTTACAGGGATCTCAGAATGGGCTTCCAAAACTCATGATCAATTTTGAAAGAGTTGCCTTAAAAAAATTGGTGATGGGTACATTCATAGTTATCTGGAAAGGGCAGGGGGGAGAGAAGGAAAAGCTTCAGCAATTTATCCCAGAAGAGAGAGTCCACCAAGAGGGGATATGAGTGATACTATAAGTGAAAGGCATCAGGGACAGGGAAGAAGGGAGGAGTATTTCTGCAAAAAAACCCTTGTATTTAACCTAAAAGATACAGATTGCATGTGAACAAGTACTTTTAAACTCTCATTTTATACTTATGGGCTGAAAGATTTATAAATGCAAGGACAGAGAGGTTCTGGATCAGCAGTGGGGGGTGGAAGGGGGAATTGCTGCTAATCTGGAATTCAGTACTTTTATCACAGCAAGCGTATGAAAGCTTTACTTGGGAGATAAAGGACTGGATTTGATGGCCCTTCCAGTCTCATATCCATGATGATGTGCTTTTTTTCCGTTAAAAGTTTGCTTTATTGAGATCCTGTTCAAGCCATGCAACAATTTGGAGTGTAGCTGTTGTATTTGGGGTTTTTTGTTGTTTGTGTCCCGAACGGCCTGCTTGACCTTGTCGTGTGTATAGGCTGAACTTCATGAAAGGAGCCAGATGAAATGAAGGGGAATTAGGTGGGTACAGCTGGTGAGATAGTTAAATGAATAGCTTTTCCATAATGCTCAGCACCACTATATTGAGGTGTGAGGTAGTTACGGTTACTGAGCTTTTTTGCAAAAGAGCGAGTGCTCGGGGCTTATGCATTGCCAGCTGAATTCTCCAAGCAATGATTGCTTTGTTTCTCGGTGTTACTCTATTAGTCCCTGTTACAAGCCAGAATAAAGTTTTGACATTTTAGATCTCCTCCAAATGAACCTAAAGATTTCATTATACTTATACCATGATAGTGTTTCGCAGGCCATTGCTTTCTACTTGAGAAGGCAATGGATATTTTCAGATCTTAATTCCTCTATTTGCTAGATAACTCCGCACATTTTCTTGCAGGTATTACTTATGTGAAAGATGTAAAAATTAACTGAACATAAAAAGCCATGGATGCAGCATCTGACCCATGTTTTACCTGTTTCTCAGTTCCACACCATTGTGATTCTCCTTCAAAACAATATCCTTTAATCTCTTGCATAAATTGGAAAAGACATTGACTTTGATAACTCTGAGTACACACCAGCTGAGCTGGTTTGGGGATTTTAAATCTTCATTTAGGAGGTTAAAATGGAGAGTAAATGTTTCTACCTTGGTAGCTAGGAGTTTCTTTCTGTTATGGTGGCAGGAATTGGCTAAAGAAGTTATGTTTGGGCATCCTTTGCCCTGCCTTCTTTGACTTTTGCATTTTTTCATATGCTACATATTCAAAATGCTTCTGCCACTTCTGTAGTTGTTTTGTGGTTTTGGGGGCTGCTTTTGGGTTGTTTTTTTTTTTGAGGTTTTTTTTTTTTAGATTAATATTGAAGAGAGGCATGGAGGACATGGTCCCACTATCTTTCCTTGTAGAGATAGTCCCTGCATGCTTCTGACTCACTGAAATGATAGAGATTGTCCTTAGCAGGGCTATTAATGAATGTACAGCAATGAAGGAGTGTATGTTCTGCTCTAATCCTATGCTTCACATTGAAAACGTGAGTAGACAAATTAAAAATCAAGGCTAAAGGGCCATTCCTGTGTCTCTGTGAGAAGAAACGTGTCATCACAAACTACGTTCTTAGAGGACACTAGTATCAGAATTCAAAATAACCTCTTTTCTCTTTTTTACTTGCAGTTTCTCCTGAACTGCTCTCTTTAAAAGTCATGTTGTATTGTTGCTCTTCAAGTCAACGTAGTTGTTAAGAGGCTGTGATAACTTCATGTAAAATAACTTACATTTATTTAAATACATAGTTACTATGTCTGGCATCAATGGGTATCCAGCCTTGTGCTTCCCTTGCCAAAGTACAGAAACAATGCCTTTATTTTGTTTCCAACACTGGCAGGGGTGTACCATTGCTTCCTGTGACTCTGTGAGATGAAGCTCTGGGACATTCGGAAGTTGGTCCCCATTTTATCCATAGATGCAGGCCCACATCCTGCCAATCATGTCATCTTTGATCTCTCTGGTAGGATTCTAAAACAACTTTTTCTATCTAAGGTGTTATTTTGAAATTTCTCTGATTGCTCTCTGGTTCTGAAGCCAGATAGCATGTGTAAAACAGCATGGATGTGTTAAAGAACAGAGGCCTGATTGTACCAATGGTCAATACACTTGTTTCCTGTCAACTAGATTGACAAATTGGACTAATGGTCCATCTATAGAAAATGAAAAATGTGCAATAACAAAAGTACAATTAATTTAAAAAAAAATCACATAAAATATAGAAACGATCACAGGTGAAAAAACGTAGCGAGGTTGCCTGTGTTCTAGTGATGTTTATTCTCCATTATCATTCATTCTTTTGTTTGCTAATTCTTTAGTTGCATTTCATAACTAATCTTACTAAGTCCTCTTATAATTGCCTCAGAACTTCATTGTGTTGACAGGACTGCTTACTATGCACAAAGAATTGAAGTAACCAGTTATTTTTCATCATGAGCCTTGTATTACCACGTCAGCAAAACTGTGAGTGAATGTGTATCTTGATTTGAAGAGAGGCTGTTGCAAAACATTTTTTGTTTGTTTTAAAACCAATACTAATCTTCAATTCCCAAGCATGGACAAGCATTCGTGTTGCAGCACAGAATTAGATTCTAGCTTAGGAAATCATTCTTACTCAAAGGTAGTAGAATATGATATGATATAATACAATAATATATAATTTAATATGGGTGTATTGAAAAATATGTATACATTTGCATTGTATGTTATGTGCATAAAGTATAATGCTTTAATAGAATATGAGAGATAATTAAGGAAATATTTAAACAAAAATAATAGTATGACATTTTGTCATAATGACCCACATGTGGAATGCATCGTATCAGTATACTGAGTCACTTGGCAGAAAACTTTGCCAGCAAATTCTACAGTATTTGTATAGTAATTTCACAAATCTCTCCACTGTACCATTACATAAGGTATTTTCATTTCCAAGGGGGAAAAATGCATTGATACTGTCCATTTTTGACAGCTTCCCAAAGACAAATTTAACCACTGATCTATTTATGTGTGTAATTTGGAGTAAGAGCTCATTTTTTGTTCAGGAGGGTTTGAAGAAGTTTTGCATTTTTGTTTCTGAAGTATAATGTTGGGTCATTTGCAAAGGAGTCACATCCCTGACAAATGCCGTAGCAGTATTTCTAGCCAGATGGGAACTTTCCAGTAGGAAGGTTACCAGCTTCAGGTAACCTAAATGGGCAAATTTTTTCATCATTTGGATAAAATCCAGAATTTTCTCTGCAGGAGTAACCACACAACTGAGATATCAAATTGGGATGGATGATCAATCACAATGAGCCGTAACGCAACAGGATACAATTGCACCTAGCTAAAGACAGGAAAATATCTAGCTAAAGGATACTATTGCAATTCCTGTTGTTTGAAGAGAGCTGGTGCCGCCATCACCTAACCAGGGACAGCGCGTGAGGCACACTGGGCACTGTCCACACACACAGGCTGAAGGGCAGTGCCTGTTCTGAATAGGTAGCTTGCAGAAATCCAGGCATACTGATATCTATTTGTTATGGAGCAGTATTTCATTTGCTTGATGAGTGGCTGGAAGGAATGTGTTTCCTGCACAGCATCGGGGGGGGGCGGGAACGGTACAGTATTTTTTAGCAAATCTGACCTTGCCTAGGTGCAGCTGCTTTGGTTGCTGCTGGCAATGCAGTGTGGGACCCAATCTGAGGTGAGTACCTCTGGGACCCTGGGTTTGCGGATGTTTTACTTATGCTGACACTGTGTTGTCATAGCCTTTTTTTTTTTGCTAATGCCAGAGTTGCCAAGCTAGCTAAACCAGAGTTTGCCTGAGTAATCCTAAAATGGCCCTTGGTATGTCAATGAGAGAGGCTGAATGATGTGCTTGTCTGCAACAGCAGAGGGCTAGATAAAATGGTCCAGCAGGTTCCTGTATTGTTTATCTAAACAGCAATTCATGCATTTGGTCAATCTAAATTATTCAGTCATTTCCGTGGAGTTAAGTAAAAATAGTAACCATGCTGAAATAAGTAAAACAGCCAGAATACTCCAAAAGTAGATGGTGATGGGAGAATATATCCTATATTTAAGTACCAGCCTGTTGGGCAGGGGACATCTGTCTCATTTGGGACCTCTGTTTGGGTGGGTTTCTCTGACCTTATCAAGGCATGGCTTAATTTCCAGCTGTATCCCTCAGTCTCTCCTGGGGATGTTATACCACCTAGTATAAAATACTTGACTGCAGATAGATACTGGAAACAAATTGTTCAGCTTCTTAGAGGTGAATTTAATTACTAGATTAGAGAGCCATGGTTGAGCAGTTTTTTCTTCTGCCCAGTAATTATTTAAATCATAGCTAATAATGATAGAAGAGGTTTATGAAAAGTTTGGCAGTACCAGCAAATGAGAATTGTGGTCAGAGATAGGAAGGTCCCAGCAAATGGAAGATTTCTGTTTGGTTTTCCATTGCATTGTTTTCGAGTAATTATCATTGCAAATGCAATGTAGACAAACACATCTTACCTTTTGTTTTAAAGTGGTACTATCTTTTGTTGGTACCACGCACTTAACAAAGAGCTAGTACCAAGAATGAGTTCCTGGAGTTCTCCTGACGGCATTATTGTGGATTGCCTTTGCTAACTCTAGTGATCTGAATGCTATTCGTGGCATAAATGTTTGACCATAAAGCCATTTTCTGCTTTATCAGAGCCACACTCAGATCTTGAATAAGTTAATTTAAAAAGTTGTGCATAAATCTTTCTGCTTTAGCTACGTTCTGCCTTAGCTTTTCTTTAACTCAGCTTAGAGGTGAACTTTTCAATATGGCATACTTGTGAATGAGGAGAAATCAGTTACATGTTTAATTGCCATTGCACTTCATGTAGGTTTTCTTCTTTCTCCCAATGTTCTGAAAGTAGCTTGTGGCCTTGCAATGAGAGGTGGTGGCAGGGACTCAGCCCACTGGGGCAATGATCTTCAATATTATGCTTAATATCAGAAATGCAAAGGAACGTGTCCTTTGAATTCTGCATGCCGTGAATGGTCTCCGAGCAGGGGCCAATTGCGGGTACTGTGCAAGATGGACCATAATGTAACTGATTTTTTTAACTCAATTCACTTTCTTTTCATATGCAAGCTAACCAGCATCTCCACATGCTTACTTACGTTCTTGGGTAGCGTTCATGAATCCCCTAACCATGCTCTTATCATCACCTTTTGGGTTTCCAGTTGCTTTTCAGAAAATTTACTTAACACAATTAATCACAGTGCAGCATTGTGGATGTAAGACAAACAAAACAAACAAAGCCAACTAGAACAGCAACAGCCCAAAAGCAAAAGCAGTTGCAATAAGGCAGACAATATTTGGAAAAATACATTGCTGTATCTGGAGATACAATGAGGAGTTATCATTTAACCTGCTTCCATCCAAGCTGGCCAGTGTTGCTCTCCGTGTTGAAGAGGTGTGAAGGTGTCGTGGTTTAGAAAGGCCAGAGGG
>NW_010145711.1:5107-42437 GCF_000699245.1 Pterocles gutturalis | reverse complement strand
CCCCCCCCGCTTTTGCCTTTTTGATGAGTACTGCACTGCCATCAGTTTTCTTTCTAATTTTATTCCTTGTCCTGTTTCTAACTTCCATTGTCCTTCTTTCAACTTTCAATTAAGGTTCATTGTTTTTGCCCACACTTAGTAAAAATTATACTTGTGATATGCTGGTTTTTAATATTTGTTTTCAAGTGTAAACTGTTTTTTCAGTAGTGCTTTTGTAAATAATATTTTCCTTGAATTTAGGATGAGTTGATGGCAGAATTGGAAGAACTGGAACAAGAAGAATTGAACAAGGGAATGAGAGATGTCAGATTGCCAAGTGTTCCATCCACATCACTGCCTTCTCGCCCTGGTAAACTGCTTGCTTGTCATTTTATATTTCTCACGATAAACGCATGCAGTAAGTAGGAGGAGAGGAAGAGAGAGCTCCAGATATGTATTTAACTCTATGTTAACTTTTAAAATATTATAGGTTCTTTTTCTTATTTCTGTTTATATTCATCAGAAAAAACAGAGTGGAATTCTAGTTTGCTGTATGAACGCATTTAGGATCAAATTCTGTGTAGATTAGTGGAGGCAAACTCAGGGAACGTGACCTTGCACATACAATAATCATCTCCTACTGAAATCTAGTGAGATACTGAGGAATGGGAAGACCGTTTTTCTCTTTTTGGCAATTAAATCCTTAGTCTTTTCTAATTAGAGTCGGACCTGGACTCAAAATGCTCTCATCACAAAGACTGGCTTTGTAGAGTAGTGGCTTGATATTTGCCACCGGTATTTTAATTAAAAATGAAGAAGGCAGCAGGAAGTACACATTTGAAGAAGTGTTGTCACTTCTTCGCTTGCTTTCTACAGAACAGACTTACTCCTGGCATTAAGCAGTAGTGGAATTTTTCTGTAGTTCTGTCCTGTTCATTCTGAATTAAGGCACAAACAGTCAACTTTTAGCTATACTATTTACCGTGTCCCTGTTGTCCTCTATCAGCTGAAAAGTTGAAAGACTTGCTGTGTACTAACGCTAGTAGAAGAGTATAAATATTCAGTAGCAAGGGCAGTGCACACATAGCACAGGTTTTTTATTGTGCATTCTGCTGCAGAACAGGTTACCTAGGCCAGCTCAGCTCAGAGACTCTTGTATGTTTTGGCAGACGGCACTTAAAACCCTGAGAAGCAGTTTAAAACGGTCAGACTGGGATTGTGGCCTCATCTACTTAAGTCAATTGCAGAACAGCTGGTAAAAAAAATTGATTTAGGAAAACCCAGTGCAAATTGCAGTCTGGGCATTTATGGCTTGTTCATACATCCTCTTCCAGATCCAGCTGTGCCAGCTGACATTTTTATTAAACCCAGACTGTCTCCATGTGCTTCTCACTGTCTCAATTTGCTACTTCATCTGTCTGTATGACTGCTTCAGGCAAAATTAGTTGGTTACATTTATACAGTTTAAGGCCTTGAAAAACTGGCTTATCTTTTACAAAACTCGATCCTTACTGTCACATAGAAATAGCAAAACAAGAACAACAGTTAATCGTTCTGTAATGCTTCTAATTGGAGATGCATGTTACCCTCCTGATTTTAGAGATGAGGAAACCGAGATGGAGCAAGGCACAGTGACCTACCCCAGTAGCACAGTGAGCCAGTGGCACTTGCCTCTAGAGCAGGGACTGGAACCCTGGTCTCTGGTGTCCTTCTTCCAGCTTTAGTCCCCAAAGGTGGTAGTGGCAGCCCCCCTCAAGTTGGTGCCTCCTGGCTCTATGGCTGCCACAGGCAGGAGCCAACTGGCTGCTGTAAATGTACTCACAAGGGTATTGCACCCAGGAACAGTGTTCCACTGGCATTCGGAGGAAGGCAAATCCTGACATTCACAGCCCACAGATGGAGACAGCCTGAGGTTGAACCTGGGCTGTAGGGGATGCAGTTTGTAGGTCAGTGAATGAAGGCTCTTTGGGGAGGTTTTACTTCAGGGAATGCAAAGGATGTGTGATAGGAGATTTGGGGGAAAAAAAAAAGAGAGAAAGCATGTGTGGGACCTGGTACAGACCAGGGAATTGCTGTTGCTGTGACCACAGCAGTTAACTGGTGTCACCTGAGTAAAGATAAGTTCAGGAATTTCTTTCTGCCTTTTAAGTGACACCTCTCATTAAAATGGGGTGAGTCTACTTGGAGACCGGACGTGCACATGCAGAACCCTTCAGCGCTATTTAGAAAGGCAGCAGGATGCACAGCCAGCCACGGGTAGGTCACTCACACCTCCTCAAGTGGTGGTGAGAGAACGGGCAGCATTCTTGTATCACTCTCTGTGACAGCTTTTAGAGATTAAATGTGTTTTCTGTGGGACTCTTTCAGTAGGAGTTAGATCAGACCTATATTGTTAACCTCAGGGTTATAAGTGAGATAATAGAGCAAAACAGTCACATCTCTCATTAGCTTCATTACTGCATTGCCAATGTTTAGCTTGCTTCTCCGTAAATTGATCCAGGATTTTCAAACTGAAAAGCACTGTGCAAGTCCTCGTGCTAACAAATAGAATGGTTATGCCTGTTACATTAGTTGATGGTTATTGTTAATCTCTCTTTGTCTTCAGCATCATCCAGGAAGAGAGCAGAGGATGAAGATGAAATGAAGAAGCTGGCTGCCTGGGCTTCATAAGAGCATGGTCTTGTAACACTGAACAGTATAGTGCATGTGTACAGAGCTGTAATGCTGTTTTATAACTGTACCAATTTGGTGTGGTTACATTTCTTACGGGATGGTTTTTTATGGCCAATCTTGCTAAGAATAGTGTTACTGCCATATTATAAAACTAGTTTAAAAACAAACAACAAAATGCAATAATTGCCAAAACCTGCAAGCATCAACATTTTTTCAGCCTTGGCCAGAGATTAATTGTTATTAGTATCAGTTTTTATTTGATAATGTCTTACTATATCTAGCTGGGTGGTAAAACCTGTGTGCCTCACAACTGGATTCATTGTTGATCTGAAAAAGTTAAATAAGTCATCAAGGCCCCATCCTAGAGGGCTACTTGATTCAGACTATTTGAATATTAGCAAAACAGCTTTATACATGTCCTGATTTACAAGTTCCTTTGAGCCCAAGAGCTAATAGCCATTCATTTGGGCACGGAGATTTAAACAGTCTGCCTGGAGCAGCTTGCAGTGTCCTAGATAATAAGAGGAGACTCTTCTGTAGGTTTTTTTGAAGTGGGATAGGTTTTTTGTTTTGTTTTAACTTTCACCAGAATATTCCATGTGCTTCTATAGGTCAACTTGAATTGTATTTTAAACTATTTCCAACTCAGTTAAAGAAGAGTTTTACAGTGACTAGTGAAAATGGAATGTCCAAATTCTTACACATCCCTGCCAAATAGAACGGATTTCCACTAGCCCTGTCAAAAATCCAGAAGACATTTGACCTTTCTGTGTTCTTCTCCTCCACCATGTTTTTCTAGGGTGAGTCTCCACTTTGTATGATAATACCCATCCTCAAAGGAATTAGTAACACATTTTTAATAATACAATTTCAAAATAATTTTAATTTCTGAGCATTCAGTTCTTATTTAGTTTCTGAACAGAAATAATACTAGTGTGTAGTATTTGAAATGCCTTTTTAACCCTGATTAAAAGCTGATTCTGTATTACTTGTAAAGTTGACATGTTATTGTCCAACTGACAGCTTTTTAGCTTAAGAAACAAATGCCACTCTGAGTGCTAAACTACTACATACATAGAGAAATCACTGTTCAAATACAAAACAAAAATTAAATAAGCTGCTTTGTATTAACAAATTTTACTAAATAAGACTTAATTTCTGTGCTAGTAGCGTGCTGTCAATCAGAAGGAAATAGTAAAACACAGTGGAATTCCTAGGGGTGTGGAAAGCAGAGTCACATTGATCTAGGTTTCTTGTTTTCAAATTAATTTAAATTTACTGATGATTGAACCACTTGGGGAATAGTGGGAGACTTGGTCTCTGTAGATCTATAGCACCAGAATGTTGACCCCTTCTGTGGGCTTTATCCTGCGATTTGGTGGGTGTTTAGCTTCGGTAGGCTACAATAGGCTTTGTTTCTGGACATGGCACACTGGCGTGTTCAGAACCTTTCAAGTTGAGTTCCATGGATTAAACCCAAAATCTACAAACCCTGCAGAGAGATGAAGTTTTTCAAGACTTTTTAATTCCCTGTAGTGAAATTACTTTTTGTTTGCATCCATATGAAAGGAGAATCAAGCCTTGCCACTTTACTTTGTATAAATTTCCTACTGGAAGAAAATTGGTGTGTCAGTTCTGTCCTAAAGTTTGGAGGTACCAGGAAAATTGTCCCTTTCTTTTGAGAGTAGAGAAAACCTGGAACTATTCCATTTTTGTTTTAAAAACAAAAAAAATAAATAACTGCCTTGAATTTAAGAACTGCCTTAAATTTAAAAATATATTTTGAATTCTCACTAGGAAACCAAACACTAACAAAATGTTACTCAGTTTTAATGCTTGCTGAAATCTAGGATATGATGCCAGCTGTAAGCAGGCATATTTAATAAAATAAAAAATACTCTGAGTTATTTAGAATCCATTTGCTAATCCTTTTGGCTGGAACCCTGATTTCAAGGTATGCAGTCTATGCAAGTCTCTGAATTGGATACGGAAAGTGTTAGTGTACACTGATTGCATCACCGTGCGAGGCTGGCCGTGTGCTTGTGGACACATCTGGTATTTCTGAATACAAGGCCATGCCAACACAGTCCCGTGCTTAGCTTGGAAAGGCTGGCTTCTGGCATCTGTTCTTGGTCGAATTAGTTGTTTTCCAATACTTGGCACTTATGTAGCACTTAGCGTATTTAAAGTGCTCGACAACCTAACCAAAATAGGTCTCTAAGCTTCCGATTTGAAACTGAAGTGATTTTTCAGTCTGCTTTGGAAAATGTGGACCTTCTGGTTTTGTGCAAGAAAATGTGAACACCCTGCAGGGGAGAAGAAATCCTAGGGAATCTTCTTTGCAAGATAGCATCTGACTGCTGAGTTCCAGCAATGTTTTGGCCAAGTGTTGATCCTGGGAAGCTTCATGTGTCTTTAGCTTATTGATTTCACACCAGGCACTTCAGAAACAAAATTTGTGAAGGGTGAGGAAAATAAACTGGTCATTCAGGTGAGCTTCTCTAAAAGCTCGTGTGTGGTGGCTGGTGATTGTGGAGGACAGTCACATACCAGGTCACAGGCTAGGATACGTGTGGTTGGTGAAGCTATGTTCAAAGACACTGTAGTCATGCACACAAACCCCACAGTATGAACCTCCAGATCTGGAGTGCTTGTTGCCATACTTGTTTGGGAGACAGTCAATGACTGGTTTTCTTTAAAAGCAAAGGGGTTCTAGGGATTTAATTCAGCTAAGGAGGTGGCTTTTTCCTGTGTAAATTTAGATAACACTGGGACAAATGGCTCATCCTTCATTGAACATGTGTCTCTCTTCACGTCAAGATGGTATTTGATTAGTATGTAAACAGATGAGAGTGAATAGTGTCAATGTGTTGTAAATGTACTCTCTATTAAATGGAACATATTTTACAAGAGGATTGTGGCAGCAGATGGTGTACTGTAGCTGACTTCCTTTCTTGTTACTTATTTATTTTGAGAATGTTTTCTTCTCTTAACAGACTTGGACATTTTTCATCTGGATGGCTTTAAAAGGGGGAAAATGTATTAATAAAAAGTAAAAAGAATTAATGTATATGCTGTAAATAAATATTTTGGTGTCATATTGGTGTTATATGATTGTATTAAATTTATTTTCCCATCTGGCAAAACTGTAAGTACTTTCCTTACACTGTTATTAGGATACAGTGCTCTTTAGAGGATGTGAGGATATTTTGAAACATTATCTTGATGTATTCATCTTTCAGCGTCAGGTTAGAATGCAAGAAATCTTCAAAGGTGATTTGGTTTTAAAAAATCAACCAAACCAAAAAAATAGCCCAGTGTATGCTATGGTGTTTGGGCTGCATTCATTCACACCTAACAGTTGTGTTGCAAGAGATTCTTCTATTTTAATGTGTCCAAAATACCTACATCCCCACTGGCCCCCTGCCCAGGATCTCTTCATTGTTTCAGAAATGTATTTCACTTTCCAGGCCTTAGCTGAAAGGAAGAATGGTCAGGTCTTTTAAACATGAAAAATTACTATAGGCAAGGATGAACTGAAACAAATAAAATAATGCTTTTTTTCATGCATCTCGTTAGAATCTTCTTAAAGTAAGTGTGTGTGTGTGTGGGTATAGTATCTCACATTTTATGTACGTACATGTATATTTACACATATGTATGAAGTATTGGAGCAGTGCTTTACCGCCATCATTTGTTATCTGCTGTGGAGAGGGCTCATTGACTTGGGCAGCTTGTCTTTGCCTCTTTGTAAAACCTAAAGCCTTCATCACAAAATGCCAAGGAACTGTTCTGGTAGGTACATGTGCCTTCCGTGTATACAGCTGTTGGGGATGAAAGAACAGGTTGGACATATATGGGGAATATTTCTGATGAGAATAATCTGTTTTTTCATTATGTGGAACCTAAATTATTTTAATGATTTTTTTTAGAAACTTAAGGAGGAAGCTTTAGTCTCAAAAATTACTTAACAGCAGGGACTAGCTTGAACATCTGAAGAAATGGCAAATATCATAAGTCTAATCTTACATATCTGTCATATTTTCTGACATCTGTCCCCATTGCAGAGACTGTTGCAAGACCCACCATCCGTAGCACTGTTCAGTCAGATATGTATTGTGGGGAAAACCTGCCCGCTTCATGTGACTTTGATCACTGTTTAAGTGGTTTATTGTTTTTGTTGCCAACACGTAATTAACTGGCCGTTGCTGAACTGTACACTTGGGATCAATATCTGCAGTATGATATATAAAGCTAGACAACATAGTTTTGAAATGTTAATATGTGCCTAGAAATTTCTAAACATCCTTGGATAACTAGGATGGCTCTGTCTGGCAGGGTCTTGCCAGCCTCTCTGCTGCCCTGCTCCTCTCTTCTCCTGCACGCTACACATCCTCAGGTTTTCATGTCTTGCTTGTACGTCGCCTTAGCTGCCTTCCCACCCCCAACTGAAGGTCTCCTGGTAATTCCCTAGTTGCTGTTTTAATACAGTTAATCGTTGTATTCCTCTTTACCAAGAGGAGCTTTGGGCAACCACCCTCGGAGATGATTTGGGCATCACGCTCCCCCAGCACCCTGACACCCCCTGTGCTATCTCACCAGCCAGTGTTACCCAGCTTTTAAAGCAGCAGGGCTCTGCAGGTATCCACGCGGTTGGTTTTCTCAAAGAGTAAGCATCTGATTTTCCTAGACTTGAATGGCAACGTGTATCTAAATTGGGGATCTCTAGTTTGTAAGTGAGCTAAATTTAATAAAAGCTGTGTGAAGCTAATTGGTTTGAGCTAGTGGTCTTATCCCATGCAGGTACCCACTCTCTATACTTCTCCTGGGTATGACATCAGCTTTCAAAGACGTACAGCATTCAAAAACAGGGAGTGTTCTGTGGGTTCAAACAGGATTTATGTTACTCCCCCCTCCATCCCTAGCTTAGCACCCTTTCCACAAAAAATAAGATGTGCGCTTCATGTAAATATATCATAGAATCATATCATAGAAGGGTTTGGGTTACAGCATTCAAAAACAGGGAGTGTTCTGTGGGTTCAAACAGGATTTATGTTACTCCCCCCTCCATCCCTAGCTTAGCACCCTTTCCACAAAAAATAAGATGTGCACTTCAGGAGGAATCTAAGTCTTTATACATATTAAATATGTAAATATATCATAGAATCATATCATATCATAGAAGGGTTTGGGTTGGAAGGGACCTTAGAGATCATCCAGTTCCAACCCCCCAGCTATGGGCAGGGACACCTCCCACTAAACCAGGTTGCTCAAAGCCTCAATATTCAGATATATTATATGTACTTTTAGGACTGGATTTAATATACCAACGGGACCTTGGTGCAGCTGCTGAACTAACTGAAGTCAACTAGGGCTGCCTAGGTATAGGCACATGTAGGGTTACTATATTACCCTATACCTACCTATCCTATATACCCTATATGTATATCGGGTTGTTGAAGTGCCTGGTGCGCGGCTGTTTGTGCCAAGCAGCAGTGATGTGCTCCATCAGTGGCAGGGCTTGGACTCTACAGCCCTCCAGGAGGAGCTCTGGATTCAGCATAGAGCAAGAAACTCCAACAGGCTCAGAAGGCTGCGATTTCCACACAGGAGGTGATTTCAGTCTTATTGCTCAGACAGGAGGGAAAAGGGCCTGCTTGAAAGTGCTGCTCAAAAAGCAGGGGCAAGCCCTCCCACCCTCACCACTCCCACCCCCACATATCTCCACTTTTTCAAAGCTAAAGCGCTCCTTTAAATAGTAACCATTTTCTTGGCTGCTCTTCTGACTTCCTTCTCTCCTCTTACCTTCCACTGTTCATGGCCACCTTGGCACACAGCTTGGTTCCCTGCTCTGGACTTGCAAACATGCAGGAGAGCAGGACCTTAGAAGAAGACCTTCATGCAGGAGTTTACCGACCCCGTCCTTATGCACTCACACCGTGACAAACTGGAACTAAGACAAAGACTAAATCAGTTAAAAGTACCCACTTTCCAAGAGATGTTCAGCCCAGCATGACGAAGGGACTTGACCTCTTCACTACAGGGTCAGTGAATTGTGCTTTGCAGGGACCAGCTGCAAGCTGGATGTCATTGCAGCACACTGAACACTGAACTGCTGGGAGGGATTTCTTGGTCAAGTCTGTCTCTCAGCCCTCGCTAGGGTTCAGAGCGCTTCTGTAGAGGTGTGGGAATGTCAGCGCTGTGTTGGGTTAGGTGGGAACACAAGGGACATGCCTGCAGGAGGGTATTGAAACTGCTGGTTTCGAGGCTGTCGAGGACGTTCAAGCGTAGAACTGATCGCTTTGATGTACTGAGGATTTCGAGCTTAAAGGTAATTTTACCAAGAAGGAGAGCTGTTATTCATCAAAGGAAATTCAGTCTGAACTGACCCAATCGGCAGATTAGCCCCATTTTCAGGCCTGGCTACAGAGCAGAGCTGAATTGGGTTGGGCTTTTTGACCACTAAGGAACAAACTCTGCAGCCCCATTTGTTGTTCTAGTGCAATGTCCGTGTGTAACTCGGGTCATTTACTGAGCTCTCCAGAAAAAAGCTTTACCACACTGGAAAGAAGTATCGTCATACTCTGGAGCACCTCATGTATCCTCCTTCAGGTACTGTAAGAGTAGCTGAAGCAAGGCACTACAAAATGTTCCCCCTGAAGGAAGATAATAGGCTGGAACAAGAAACCATACCAGGAGAATATAAAGAACCAGGAGAATCAATCATACAGATAATGTTTTGATTCTTTCACCATGCTTTGCAAACATACTTTTTACACTGCACAAGCAAGAGCTTGAGAGAAAAGCCCTTCAGATCTTCTGCAACAAGAGGCTGTTGGAGTGTCTTGGCTCAGCTAGAAATGGTGTCAGTGGCAAATACCGAATTTGGTTGGAAGAGCCAGTTAAAAAAATGCTGTCTTTGGCTCAGGGAATCGCTGCTAAAACAAATCCAGTGGAAACTGCGCATGGATGCACAAGTGAAATGGATTATGTTACTAGTGACCTTCCTATGGCTGTAATGCAAAGTTTCAGAAGTTAATAGCTGAATGTGGGTAGCAGAGACCACCTCACACTTTCCAGGTTAAAACCTTCAGCTCCCAGTGCTTTGCAAGCTCTGTCAGCAAAATGTGTCTAATTGATTTAGTTTCCTGAGCTAGGAAAAAAAAAAATCCTCCTGCATGGACCAAGAAAAGGTTTGTAATAACATTAACCTGACAACAGATCTTACCTATATGTTGTATCAGACACTTGTAGTTGAACACAGAGGGTTTTATTTCACAGAGAAGACAATAGGAGAAAAAAAAATGATGGGGAAAAATGATAAGTAGTTGAGACGTTAATTGATGTAGCCTGAGAACCTGTCTAGAGCACATATTGTGTCTGAATAAACTGAAATCTGAGCCAACAGCTGCTTCACCAGAGCAGAACAGAGCAGCCTCTTTGTTCAGAGATCTCGTGCTCTGACCTTTGGACGATCATGAGTCTTGTGCAACTCATGTCATTTGAGAAATGAAAGATGTTGGTCTTTTGGGGGTTTTCTAGATTCTGAACTGAAACACCTATCCCACAGAGGATGCCGGTAGTTGACTACAGCATGCCGACAGCAAAGATAGATAAAAGTAATTATTTGTACATGTTCTGTTTCTCAAGTTAACTCACAGCAAGGTTGAGCTTAAGTTTTCATTGTTTAATACTCCTTCATAACACATTACTTTGAACATTAATTTTGCAACACTCAACTTATTTTTAGTTGCCTATTTAAGCAGGGACGATTGCGTCAGGTCTGACTGGTGTGCAATGAAAAAGCAGTGATCTCCACAAGAAGCTGGTTTATCTTGGCTCTTCTTGTACACGTAAGCAGAAATAACACCTCTGTAGGCACATCAGCATCTTACTGAATGGCTGATTTATTCTTTTTCAAAAGATTACATAGAATGAGGCAGTTTTCTCATCTGGCTCTTCCCACACAAGTTATTATCCCCTTGCCCAACTCAAATCTAAGAGGAATTGCATGATATTTTTGTTAGGCTTACATTACCCTACAAGCTATGCTGTAAGATTTCTAAATGAACACTGCACATCAACACACAAAAAATGAACTTCTCAGGGCAAGACTTTCTTTAAATGCACAAAGCAGCTGCCATAATAGGGTAGATCTCTTGCCTGATGCCTTTGCTCACCCCTGTAACAGGTGTATTTATACTCCAGAATGCGGGGGAAAGGGAGATCCCTTCCCATCACAGACTATCCAGCCCACAACTGGGTTATCAGAAATGCTGAGAACACCTAGGAAAGAGCCACGGGAAATTTGGGAGGAGAGATCCTGTAAGAGGTTTGCCACATGTTGCAGCTGCTGCCTAAACTACATTTCTTTATTTATGTATCTATTTATTTTTTTCTTCTTTGAATACACAAAGCAGTAATGAGATCTTGAAAGGTCAATGCACAACCCTCTCCCATTAGGCACTTGCCAGATGAGCAATGCTTGACAAACCCACATTAACTGCCAAGCAAACTTAGCAGCAGCATTTCATAGTCATCCTGAACATTTCCATAAAACAGCTGGGGCAGCTGCGGTTTCTTCTAGATGAAAAGCATTAATCCACAGGGGGTTCAGAGAGCAGAGCCTTGTTTCTCCACCACATTAACGCAAACATCCTCGCATTTTGTTTGAACTGGTTGAAGAAAGGAATATTACAAAATTTAAAAGATGCTAATAATTTATGAGCAAGGATATTTAGACCTACTTGAAACCCCAAGACACAGTTCCTGTATGACACAGACAGGAGTCTCACCGGATCAGCGAATCATCTAATTTTAACCTGCTGACAAGTCTATGGGATCAGCAGTAACGCTAGGACTACAGCAACTGACTTACTGTGCAATTAGGGTGAATCACAATTGCTTTCTTCCTCATTTTCCCTATCTGCAAAGCAGAGAGAAATACAATACTTATCTCTCCAAGTGGGGACAAATTCATTATTTGGAGAGCACCTTGGTGTTCCTTGAGTCACAGCAGTGCTGACTACGAAACAGCAGGCATTTAACATCTCCATGAAAAGCTTAAAGGGGGTAAAGGGGGAAAAGGTCTCCATGAAGATTGTGTTAAAAACCATGAAAACAGAACCTGCTAACTTCACTTGAGACAGATGAGACTCAGCCAGCGCTGGGAGTTGAGCCCAGAATCCCATTTATGAAGCCAGCGCTTTAACCAGAGGAGCCACGACACCCACTGGAAGGAAGACCCATGCTGATGGTTTCTGTGGCGGGTGATTTCTTCTCTGATGGTGCACATTGCTGTCCCCTGAAGCTGAAGGGTTCAGCTCTGGCTGGCAGTGACAGCACTTTTGAGGACTAGACTGAAATTATTACTCAAGTTTACCACTCCCACTTCCAAGTCTCTTCTTTTTCCAGAGCCACAGTGCCCTGCTTGCGGTTTGTGATCTTTACAAGCAATACCAGAACTGGCTGGTTCCCGGCTGGTCCCCTGTGATATCCTCGATGAGACAGAAAAGGCACAAGTCAAACCAACAGGGACAGGCAGAGGGTAAGGATCTGGGTTACACAGTGAGACAAATGCATTACAGACCACTTTTCTGCCTGGCAGTTGGAGGTTGAAGGTATAAAAAATGAAAAGAGCAGCTTTGCCAGTTCAGTAGAACATCATTAGCTTTCCTGAATTGTAATTTGTGTGTCAGCTGCTGTTCCACTGCAGAAAGACTTAATGCTAAAAATTTTCATTGTCTGTTCAGTAAATATGGCCCACACATAAGGCTTCCTGATTTATCCAGCTACAGAGATTTACATTTGAGGGCTCAGTAACTTTGTCCATTTGCATAGCTCCTTCAGCCTTTCTGTTACCCCTGAATGACAGTGAAAACTGCCTGCCTTTCAGAAACATCCTGCCTGCGCACATCCTGTGCTCTGGGCAGCCTAAATGTCACTCAGACTGACCCTTGTTAAACAGAATCCATCAATGCTACTATCAGCTTATTTTGATGATGCTGGATAAAGCTACAGTTTGGAGCTCTAAAATGCGCCCACCACAACAAAAAAGATGCTTTGTATGTGACATATGGGGTTATGCTTAGACAGATCTTGTGACAGCCTTCTCCTGACCCTAGAACAACCATCAGAATGGCTCTGAGTTCATCAGCCCAAGGAGAAATTGAGAGAGAAACATTTTCTATTGCAGAAGCGCACCAAGCTTTCTACAAAGCAACAGCAGGACAAATACAGCCAACAGTCATAGGAATGACATAGGTTTGCCATTTATAGCTATTACAAGATAAGAATATGCTAATCTTTTTTTTTGTTTAGAATACAGGACTGCATTTTCCCACCTTTCCACTCTTCCAAAGCTGTATGGTTGCATCGGGTAACACAAGATATGCCAAACTCCGGAAGAAGACTGAAAACATTCAACAAAAGCTGTAGCTGCGTTTGTTTTCCTTGCACCAGACAGCCTGAGAAAGATCAAATACACCAGGATGCCCTTTGAAACAAGACTAGGATACGGGTTAGCACAAGGGATTGCAAAGGAACGCCAGTGCTATGGAAAAGAAACTTTACAAGGATGTTCCTGAAGGGGTTAAGATAACACAGAACCTAAACTACTCACAAGACAGAAACTAACATGTAGTGGCAAGGCAACTCTGCTTAGCAAATGATTGAACCAATTTTTACTTTCAAAGGGGAAAATTCCTCAAGCATAAACTATGGACAAGGCAATCCCCTCTTACCTCCTCCGCCTTTTCCACTTTCTGTCTCATCTTTTCTTTCAGTGATGAAGTTAATATCCTGAGCATTAAAAATGTGAAGATAAAAAATCAAAATGTAGAATAAAAACTCCACTGGTCAGTACATTGACTTCTCACCCAGAACACAGACTGTTTAAAAGAGACATCTTTTAGAGACAGCTGTGGTATCGGTACTCCAAGTTAAAGCAAAGAAACATGGATGGGAGGATATAGTTCAGTTACCCTAGCAGCCCTTAAACCAAACCCTGAATTTTATAGGAAAAGTATATATCTTATTTTGAATGTTGGACCTGTCTAGAAATCTGAATGTACTGACCTCTGGGATAAAGAACTTAATTGAAATATAAAAAGGAATGACAGAAGACCCCCAAGATCTGGTATTCCATAAAGGGAGTGTTTCCACCAGGATTCTTCCTTTCCTTGGTGATTAATGACCTTGGACTGTTTATTTGCATTATCTGACATTTCTCAAAAAATCTGATTGTAGAAGCAGCAACTTCAGAGTGTAACTCTTCAGAATTCCTCCCCCAGCATGCATTAGAGCCTGCCTTAGCATGGGAAAAAACTCCCACAAAGAAACCCACATAAAACTTTACAGAAAGGTATATTTGTTATCAGTTCTACTAGAAATGCAAATTTCTGGCAGCATAATGCTTCATAACTACATTTCAGTGAAGGAATAGAAGCTACAGAGAGAAAAAAAACAGTGGTCTAATGAGATGCAGAGTAAGAACAATTTGGGACAGAGATACCACCTAGAACACCAGCCCCCCATGTCCCTTTTGGCTGCAACAACGACTCCCCAGAGCAACGGAGAGATGCTTAACACAAAGAGGTAAGGGAAGGGCAGCAGCCTGCTGGAAAACACAGCGCAGGCTACTCCTACAGCTGGCAGGTGCAGTTTGTAAATCAGTAGATTTTTCCTTCCTTGAGCTGGTTCAATGGGACTATTATAGTCACATAATTAATGGTTGTCACAGTGGGAAAGGTATGAAGTGGGAGTTTTAGATGGACTCATTCTTGATTCAACACTAGTCAGCATTTTAATTGATTTAGGAGTATACATATCAAAAGCAGAGAAAAGGTGTAGGTTGACTGTGAGTGCTTTGGAGGCTAAAAAAATCCTGCAGGATTATTAAGTTTAAGACGTACTCTGAAAAAAAAACAAAGCAAAACGCCAGTGAGATTAAGCTGGGTACAATATATTAAAATCTAAAACTGAGGGGAAAAAAACCCCCTTGTAAATCAGTGGCTGAACTATTGAGACAATTACCTTTGGAATAGTTTAAATACAGCAGAAAAGAACAATGGTACTGGATGCAATTCTTGTAATTAGCTCACTCTGCTCCAATTCCAGTCTGAATAATACTCTGCTCATTGGAATCACTATCAAATTCTCATGAATTAAATAATTCAAAATCGGCTTCTTCTGTACTAAAGTTGCAGCAGTGAGTGAAATTAGAAGGAAGGGGATGGAAAACAGTGCCAGAATGGAAGCAAGCACACTAGTTAAAAAAAAAAATCAGTATGGAACAGACTTGGAAGCCACCTCCATCAGAATGTTGAGGGCCACGATGGGTTGTACACCTCACATTTTGCATGTCCCTTGGGAGGGTAACCATCCATTAGCCTCTAACACAGGCCAAGTGATACCACACAGGAGCTGAACAAATTCCCATTTTTCATCTCAGTTTAATTAAAAATCAAGGTCCCCCCTAAACAAAAATGACTATTCATGTGATATAAATATTTTGGGTCAGCAAAATATTTTATAAACCTTAAAGACAGAGCACAACAACATTTCCTTTCCTCTGCCCTTTCATAACTAAATTGTGAATTATACTAATGGTCTCTTCAGTGACTAGATTTGCAGATTTACCTGAAGTACTTCAGAAATTCCTAGCATGTATGACCCAAGCACCTTTTCAAGATTTTTAAAACATTCGCAGTCACAAACCTAACACTATTTCAATACACAAAGTTCAACCTTCTTTTAAAATATGACATCTGACAAAAGATCACAGGAATTTTCAATAAGGTGTCAAAACTTTATTGAACTTATTCAACATCTATGAGGATTGATGTAGAATATATAAAAAAAATTAGTTCCTTTTTTATTTTAAGCTTCAACAGAAGTACAGTAAATTTTCTCATGTCTTGTTACAGAGTTCTCATTCCTTTTCATGCAGACAATATTTGGTACCAACAGAACTCACACCAAAAAGTCGAGTAACTGTAGGAAATCACTGAGGTAAGAAATGTCTCTTTCCAATAGTATTTTTATCCTTTTACTGGACAAGGCATTGAACACTTTTTCCACAATGGAAAAGAGAAGACAGGTGTTTTGCCCATAGTTTTATTTCACCTGGACGGTTTATACAGTTCTGCATAAAGGTCATTGTATGCACAGCCTGAAGTACAAAGCTCCCTTTGAAAACTCCAGCACAAAGACACTGCATATTGACAACATTAAACAACGATGTGGGTGGTATAGGGAGACAAAAAAGATTAAAACAAAACAGCATTCTTCCTATTGGAAAAGCAGAATAAAACAAGGCACTTTCAGTAAATAAGTGAAGAACAGAAACAAGCTGCATCAAAGACTCCACAGAGCTGACCCAGAGCACTGTAACAAAATTCTGCAGTAATGAACAAGTAAAATACAAAAAGGCACTACATAATCCTCTCCCTGCAACTCCCCTTCCTCAACCAATTAGCCAACAGAACTTGGCACAATGGAGTCTTAATTATAAAGTGCATCTCCTGTCTTAATACATTTTGAAAAACAGGCTATTGAACACATGTAGCAACATCCCCATGTGTACAATATATTGAAACAAAAATGCCTTGCAACTAGAATCAATCTAGTTACAAACTGTGCAGGAAAAAAATATGGCTTCTTTACAAGTCTTTTAACCATCTCCATATAATCTGGAATATTTTTAAACAAACATTAATGTATTAGCAACATGGTAAGAGGTAGTGTTCCAAGTAAAAGGCAAATTCACCGATTTTATTGTTACATGGGCATATAGCAAAGATCCCAGATTTTAAAAGCAGCATTAACGAACAAAAAAAATATTACAGCATGCTATCTTGGGATGAAAATACACAGTGTTTTGGGGGTCTCGTATTAGTTCCTTCAGCAAAAATGACCACTTTTAAAAAATGTCCAACTACTAATCCCACTTGGTAAGTACTTTCCTCTTGGTACTGTAAGTTTTCCTATTGCATTGCATTAAAATTTCCAGAGAAATATCTTCCAACTTTACAATTTAAAAACAACACATTCCACACTCTTATTAGACGTAAGATGAGTCCATTTTTACTTCAACAAGCATTAACTTATGGCTATAAGAATACGAAAACACAAATATCAAACAGATGAACACATCAAATATGTCACATCAGTGGCAACATATGACATGCTAGTTAGGTGTGTTTGGTGATTTAATACAAAGTTTGTCACTCTGCTAGGTAAAGTCAGCCAAATTGTGTATGTACACTAACTAAACTTTAACTGATTTTAGCCCTTATTAGACTTTAATATATTAAATATATAAAGGCTAGATAAAAATTGAAATCAAAGCAGCACTGGCTATATTTCTTATGCTAATATTTGTAAGGATTTATGTAAACATTCAGTATGTGCATTCTTGCTCTTTGCTGTAAATTCTTCACAGCTACTCCATGCCTCTACCCACAGAGTATGTCCCAAACATGAACCTTTCCCGGGTAACAGCAGCTGCTACTGATCTATTCTTCTTCATTGGTGGTATACACTACTTCAGCAACTTCAATTTCTGGTACAGAATTTTCAGCCAAAGAGCCACTCCAGCCTGCCTCATGGTTCTCTTTATCCGAGCTGCAACAACAGATCAATAAACTTTATCAAATGGAAAGAAGTATGATTATCCATACTCATTCTATGCCTGCAATCCACAAAACATTTACAAAGCTTGTCCAATTTATCACTTATTCCAGATTTAAAATTATCTGTCATGTGGGCCCTTATGAAACATAGGACAGCTACAGAGGGGTGCAATAAAAGGCTGAATTCCTCAGCTGGTCAGAATTTATGCAAGACCAAACACTTAAAAACATACTTTAAGAAAAACTAAAATATATTTTAAGTAAAATAATAGTATTTACCAGCTGTCCTCACCCAGGGTACCCTGGTCTGCTTCTACTGCAGAAGACTCCACCTCACCACTGCACTCACTTTCTTCTCCTGACATCTGACGAGTCATTTTTCCTAAAGATAAATCCCTACAACAAATAAGAACAGAGCACCACCAATTCATACAGAAAATATTCATCACTGAAGAGCTGTTTGTCTCATTGTAAACTTTGCAGTTTCTGGGAACCTATCAATCTCACTCCTACATGCCCCACTTCATTTATTACTACAGCAATGCAGGGCTTGCACTGGATAGCTATTTCAGCTGTTCATTTGCTCCAGCTGCTTATTCCTAAACTAAAGTCAATCCCCTGGTTGCATCACAGTTTGGTAGCTTTACAAAATTCAAGTTGCAGAGCGCTGATTATGACTCTAGGTAAAAAATTACAAGTAGATGATCTAAGCCATGCACATCTTGCCTAAATGGCAGAAGGATTATAACCAAAACATAGTCAGAACAAAGACAGACAGGATGATAAAAAGATTTCAACAATTTCCCAAGTTTTTCACTGTAACTTTAGAGTCACATACTAAATTTCAGAGCAATGCATTTTCCCATTAACAATAGAGAGACAGGTAATAATTTTTCTTAACAGCAACACGAGTTGGCAGTCCAAATAGCCTGGCTACTTGTTTCCAAACTATTATTCTGTGTGGAAAACATACATCAATTTAGCATTGAAAGCTGACACTTGAATTGGAAAGAAAAGCTTGTGAACAATTTTGTGTTGAAAGTGATACTACTGTATTTCACCCTCTCTTAAAATCACTCTAACTATGATTGTTTCTATAGTTTTATTTTATACCCCGGCAGTATACTCTAACATGATTACTGACTTACATTTGGGCCAAATCCAGCATGATGTGTAAAGGCCTACAAGTCTGATGCCTTGTCCAATTGTCCCCTCCCAGCTCACATACATTTTAGGTACATGGCCTTTACAGCCTAAAGGCAGAAGATGCCTAATTCTTGTTGGGCCATCAGATCAAAATTCCACTTCAACAAGGCCAAAGGCAGACCCATGTATTTTGAGTTCAATTCCCATCAAAGAAGCTGAATTTCTTAAACAAGGTCACAGGTTTACTTGGTAACTTTTACAACTAAAAAATCACAGGAGTTATTTTCCATTAAGACTTCACGTACTACTTGGCTGACTTTCAATCATTTTAAATGTCTGTGAAACTGGCAGGGTGCTTGTGTTTTTTAAAAGAAAAAAATCTATCTTCAGGGAAAGCACTAAAAAATAAAATCCCTTTTTGCTACTCATGCCTTCTTATTTTAGTCACACAGAATGTCCTATCATGATGTTTCAGCCAGATGCAAATTGTTTATTTTTTATTGGCAATTTCACTGTTTAAGCCAGCAGTAAGCCATAACTTTCTCGTCAAACAGGGAAAGCATCTTTCAAATATAATTACTTGCCTTCAGGAGTAAGTAACAAAATATGCTATTCAGATCAGAATTTTCAATAAGCCACAACAATTCCATTTAAATCCTTTTCCAAATGCAGTTCACTTAAACCTTATATCCAAAGATGTGATTTGTTAGTCACACTAGTGGATATGCTAGACTCAACAACCCAAGCAGTATTAAAATGACTTCTAAAGGGACCATGGGAATTTACTGCTTTGCTAAGAAAACCCCACGGTGACTGACTCAGCAGGACTATCAGGATACTGAATAGCTCAACATCAACTCCACTAGGCCTGCTACTAAGTTTAGCAGACAGGCACCATAAAGTTTTATTATAAAAGTCCGCCATTTTTTCCTTAGATTTAAATGGTGATCTGTGGCATCATTCCAACCAACTCAGAACAAAGCTAAAGACATTAATACAGACATATAATTGCTTGATCGCTATGCTCTCTCAAAGCTTTGAGTATAGGTAGTATTTTATAACTCAAACCAATATTTCCACTGTTATCTCTAGCAGGGCATTTCAAATATTCAACATTTCAAAAGCAGAAGAAAATCTTTGCAGGACTTAAAGGATTAGGAAACATAATTCCAGTTACTTTAGAGGAAAAAGATGCCACAACACTTTCTCAGTCATTTGTACCGAACAACAGCTTTTTAACCAATATATGAGAAAGCCTGCTGAAAATACTGCTTTGTGTGTGGTTACATGGGGAAAACTGTTTCCAACAACATATTTAAAGCTGGTGCTTGGGACTACATAGGGAAAATGCCCTCATGGAAAGAAACTCCTAAACCCCATAGAATTTCTACATACCTAATTTGTCTTTCAATAGCATCTATATGAAGCTGCTTTTCACTTAACAATTTCTTCAGCGATTCAACCTCCCTTTGTTTTTCAAGCAGTTCTTTTTGTAGACGGTAATTTGTTTCCTCCAGAGTTTCACAGAAAGCCTAAAAGACAAATTTAGGAACACCTTCCATTTAAATTCAGCCTTTCTTCATTTTTCTTTTAGAAATATCAACGTTTAAGAGAATTTAGCTGTTTTTCTTTGTATTGATTACCATAAAGATCTATATAAACTTTAAAAAAAAGTTCTATCCTTAATAAAACAATGCCACTTTGCTTTGAACACTGAATTTATAATGCTAAACTCAATGCAAACACTTTATTGCACCATTTGTTTGTCTCACAAGAGACTTTAGAAAGAGGTTTCTCTCCTTTGATGCATAGTTGCTCATTTTGAACCTTTTTGCTTCTGTGGAACATCAGCTGAACCCACCTACTTGCCTTTCCCCTCATACAATCTTTGCTTTCACCTGGCTTGGAAGTCAATTTCAAAGCACTTGATTATTCCCAAGATGCTAGGAATATTTGGATAAAGTGCATGGTCTTCCCTTACCGAGGATAAAGACAAAGTTGTACAGTTCTGTATGAAATAGCTGTTACAAATAGGAAAATCATGAGAGTCAGAAAACTAATACAAAAACATTTTGGCAAGTTTAATGAAATGCTAAGAATGCTAACTACTTAACCATAGGTTTGTTGTGTTACTCCGCTGAGCATGACATGTATATCTAGTACACCCTGCTGAATCTGACAGTGAGCAATCTCAAAACAACATGAAGAGCCAACATATAATGCAAAATCCACTCAATGCAGGAAGCGACAGAAGCATTGGCATGGAGCCTGCTGATCTATTACTGGAAAGAGCAAGTCTACCTACAGTAGTATGCAATTCTGACTGAATAATTTACATGTTCTCTCTAAATAAGAAAACCCATGTAGGAGGCTTTCTTGGCTTAACATTACATGCAACTAACCATTAATTCATGGAATCCAGCGAATATAAGCATTTTATGTGAGCTCAGTTAAGAACAATGCTGTTAAGACACTATTTTCCTGAAGTTTTGAAGTGGGCTACAAATATAAAGATATTATTTGTTACTTTAATTGCGGCAGACTGAGTCAACTTCTTCAAAATGTTAAGTACTCCTGTAATTATACAATTCAAACAGATCCAGTGTTTTTCAATCCAATAACCATTTTGATTTTTTTTTTGCACTGAGTTTTAGTTTATTCTATTGACTCAACCAAGATAAATTTGCTATGTCAAGGAGCACTTCAACAAACTGGATATACCCAAGTCTGTGGGGGTTGACAGGTTGCACCTGCTTATCTCCAGCTTGCTGTCTACCAGGACCCCAGGGCTCATGATTCAAAGATCATAACCAAATATAATTAAGGGACTTGAACAGACTTGAGAAGATGAGAGCTGGGACTTCAGTCTGGAGAAGAGAAGGCTCAGGGTGATATTATCAATGGGTATAAACACCTGATGGGAGTGAATGAAGAAGAGGGAGACAGACTCTTCTCGGTGGTACCCACTGACACGGCAAGAAACAATGGGCTCAAATTAAAACTGAGGAAATTCAACCCAAACACATGAAAACACTTTTTTGCTGTGATGGTGATCAAACACTGCAGCAGGTTGCACAGAGAAGTTGTACAGTCTCCCTTGTAGAATATTCAAAACCTGACTGGACATGACCCTGGGGAACCTGCAGTAGCTGACCCTGCTTGAGCAGGAAGGTTGTACTACATGATCTCAGAAGGTCCCTTCCAACCTCAACCATTCTTTAATAAGAAGGGGTATCCCCCTTTTTATGTCAGCTGTGTGACAACTTTACAGAAATGGTTAACAACTGAAATTACAACAGCACAACTATTTTAATAGTTTGCCTAAAATCTTATGGTGGAAGAATAATCCTGAGACTTCACCTCAGCAGCATGATGAAAATATTTATGGAGAAGGCACTTAAATTTCTTAATGAATTATCTGAACAAATAATTCCTGTAATTTTTATTAATTTTCATCAACTTAAATAGCTATGATCAAAAATGATTGTATAGAAATCAAATATGAGCTCATAACTCAAAAAACATACATCCTTCAGACGTACATAGTAATTTAACAAGAGCCAAGGCACTCCTGCTTACATGCAAAACAAACCCGTAAATATAAATTTAGTTGAAGAAACATCACTTGACATGCGTAATTTCTACAGTATTAACAACAAATGTGCAATTCCAAAACATATTGTTATTCATAAAGCAAGAAAACCAAGACGACCCATTCTAGACAGACTTGACATAGCTCTGCATACCAGTGAAACATACTTTTAATAAAATATGCTGCATCATACAGTATTATTTGTTCAATGTGCTCTATGCATGTTGAAAGATTGCAGTTTTACAGCACTACTTGACACTACTCAGTTATCTGCAAGAACACTATTTTTGGTGGTCAGAATTCATCCTTTCATTACAATGCATATCAAGAGCATTGTACTGCAAGACCTGACATCTAAGGTACATGCACTGTAGCAATGTGTTGAATGTAAACCTACAAAACCACTCCTTATTTTCAGTAGGTGCCGTAAGTAGTTGCCTTAACAACAAATTTCATCCACTGGTCACGAAAGGCAAAAAGGAAGAAATTATATCTTGGGATACAGATGAAGTACAGCTCTCAAAGATTACCAGTGTGCAATAATCAGACCACGACAGTTTTCAAAATACATCCATATGCAAATTTTTGTGAAAGAACAGAAATAAAGATGTTTCATTCCATACCATTCAGCAGATTTTTTCAATATTCTAACTAAATTTTGCATTCTACTTTTATCTTATTACATAGCACTTACCCTGCTCTCTTCTAGACTGTCAAAAGGACCTGGAGGATCATCCAGACAAAGAAATTCTCTCACTGCAAGACTTTACCAAACAAAAGAGTGAATTACTTGATGTACAAAAAGGCAGCAATACTTAAATATGATGATAAAGGGGCAGTATTTCTTCAAGGCTCACAAACATCCATCCTCAAACTTACTCTCAAGTATTCAAAATAACATTAACAAACTATTAAGTCTCAGTTGCATGCGTTAACCAGGGACAGGATGTAAAATGTGACTTCAGCAGTTGCACAAGTCCACTGAAGAGTTTTCAAACAGTGTAAATCAATTTAGAGCATGATTTTTCAAGTCTTTGTACAATTTGTTGCTACGTGACAACTGACAAGCACGTTTATCGCTTTGGTATTGAAAAGGTTTGGAAAATTCTCCTGGTGAAAAATAAGTATTAAAAAGTGGATGAGAAAGTATGATGCCAAAATCCATATGCAGATCTCTTTAGGAAATATCAGAGGAACTAAGCATGGGTACAGAAACATCCCTATGTGTCTTAATTTTGCTAAAATCATAATCCATTGACATATACACAGTATATAATTTTTATATATACACTATATAGTTATATATATAAAATAGAATAGTAAGTTATAAAATAAGAAGTGACAAGGTTAATATGCCATGGATATACTACATGGCACCTCTAAACACACATTTCAAACTAATGCATCAAACTTAAAACTATGTAACTGTTGTCATCCCCCTCCATGTATTGTTTTGCAAAGGCCAGAAGAAGGGAGTATGTATAACCCTGCAGTTTACTATAGAGTGAGCAGGATGCTCAAAATACTCTATCTTCCAAGTTTAGATTACTTTTCACTGAATTCTTCAGTATTTCCAGTCATGTCCCTTCACTCACCTTCCTAAGACTTTCTGGCTCTGTTGTATTCAATCTTCCATAAATAACCTCTAATTAGAATACTGTAGTCACAATTAATTAGCAAGTAGTAACTTATTAGCTATTCTGTTCTTGCACTCACTACTATAAATCTTTAAATCATCTCTATTTGCAATGAATGCATCAAAATGGAAGATGTGAATCCAAACTAATTCCGTCTCTTTGTCCCACCTAAGTCATGTGGGAGGTGAGGGCAGAAGGAAGTTATTTTCTGCCTTCTGCTCATTTTCTGCATTTGAGGCAGACACACAGTACAAAGACAAGAAAGGAAACTTTTACCCAGCCACCAATCTAATCAAACAGCTCCAGGTTTGTCAAGCAAAATAAGGAGAGAAATTTCTTCAGCTAACACTAACCATTGATTATACCATCACTTTTAGTTTCAGAAAGGCTCTGAAGAATATTTATCTAAAATACATTTATCTAAAATCCAATTTTGCTGTTGGATTTTTGTAAGCTTGCTTTCAAGTGCTTATTGTGCATGTGAAGACACAGGGTTTTTTTTGTGCCAGTGCTTGGTGAGAATTCTTGTCTTTGTATCTACTTACACCTCATCAGCTTTTACACCAACGTGAAAAATTTTCTCCTATAATCATGATCATTCCTTTCCCCATGTAATCTGTGACAAACATGATAAAACTTTCCTTTTTCAAGCCCTCTCCACTGTTTTACATTAATCAAGTCATAGCCTAAACCTGTACTATTAAAATAGCTTTTCCCACATACTCAGATAAATAATAAAAAAATTCTGCTATTTAAACCAAAATTAACACCCTGATTAGCATAAAAATGATAGATGGTAACATCATTAGTTAACTTATTAGATAACATAACCTCAAACCAAATTAAAAGTTATTCAGGCATTTAAAGTACATTTTCAAGGACAAGAGGAGGGTTGTTTTTTTCCTCTCCACTTAGTTGAAGTGACCCTTTTCCAACATGATGCTCAAGTCCATTTTTAACGGTTGAATTATTCTTTTCATAAACATGCTTAATTAACTCACATTGCCTAATGCAGAAGAATTCACTGTGTGAAAACACTTCTGATCACCATTTTTCTTCAATATCTTCATCCTTACTCACACTGCCCAGTTCAAGCATTTTTAAAGTATTTAATTTCCACATTTTGCTAGTAATTTTGTTGTGTTATGAAAGGGTAACATTAAAATGGCATAACATGCAGTAATGCTTGTGAGCCAAAAAAGGAAATATCCAGGAAAATAAATGTGCCAAAATATCCTATATATGTATATAATCTACTTATATCAGGTCAACCCCCTTTTTTTTTTTTCCTACAGCTGCTGGCAGAAAACTCTTTTTCTGTAGTTTTCAAAGCTTCTTGAAATTGAAAGCTGTAGATTCATTATTTTACATAAGGAGATCAAGAAACAAAGCCGCAAGTCACTGAAAACATTTTTTCTTTATCTAAAATACGTACCTGATGGCACAAACATTTGCAGCCTAGCTTTACTGTGAGAGTCTGCTTTGCCCCTGCTCTTCCCTTCATGTGTTACACCTCTTCATTTCGTTTAATGAATAGGATAAAATTCTGCCTTAAAAGTTTCCCAGAAATCTTCCACATCATGTCACAGATTGCTATACATGGCTTCTTTCTTTGCTCCTATGATAGCTGACATCCTTCTCAAGAGAGGCAGCAATGCCAAAGCACACCAGCATTAAGACGGGCAGCAAGAGGCAGTGCCACACAAGGGATCTTGAACCGCTGAGTTCCTCCCTTTCAGGCTCCTTCTTATACAAGGTAGAGGCAGAGGAGAGCTGTCATCTATATAAAGGCAGATGACATTTCTGTTTAGCAGGTTAAACTTCTTTCTCCCATTTTGTGGGTTATATGAAATTTTCTTGAACACACTAAACTCTGTGAGTGGGTTTCAATGTGATCTTTCACTGGATTCAACACAAGGTAAAATATGAAAAGAAACATATAAAATGCAGAGTCTAAATTTAGTCACCTGCATACCATCCCACATTCTATTTTTAAACTGCTTTGTGAATCTAGTTTTATTAAAAAATAGGTATACCAAATGAGGTCTCTCATCCCTGAAGGGTGAATTTCCCACCATCAGTATGTCTCAATGATAACACTGTGCATAAAGAGAAATGAAGGAGACTTCTCTACAAACAGAAAAGGCTTATTTAGATTTGGTGCAACCGAAGCAGTTTGACTTATTTGCAGAACTGCAGAAGTAAATAGTGAGCTTTTAAGGAGGAAGCAGGGTCAGATGCTCACCACTGCTCATATAAGGTGCAAATATTAATTTCCATTAATTGTAACCTTTATTCTCTGATAGGTGGGTAAAAAAAAACAACAAACCAGACAGATCAAATCTCCCTAGTTTTAACTGCTTCCCACAGAATCTAGACCTTCCATAGATCCAAACATTAGAACACAAGCTGTTCCAACAGGTTATAAAGTTTATTAAAAAGCTTAATCTTCATGCAGAGCCTTACACAGTTTTCCTCGAAACATTTCAGTTAGCTATCTGTTCATTAACCAAAATACAAATTGATACCACAAACTTTTAAATTCCCTTTTGTATCTCATGAGAGATACAGTCTGGAAGTTATGTTTTGGGTATTTCTTGCCTTAAATTATGACAAATGCTATTTTGTCCAACACGGACCATCATCAAGATACAAAAATCTACCTGACATACTATCTGCAACAACGTGAAGCATAAAGCCTTCAGATCTGTTGAAGCAGACTAGAAGTCCATCAACTCACTAGTCTGTCTCCAGCAGCATAACATAAGCAACATTTAGAGAATAATTCCTTTCTTTTTTGGCACATGTATTATTGTGCAAACTAATAATCAGGAAGTTCTTAAACTTCTCAGACACATATTTCACCCATATAATCATGTTTAATAACTACGGACAGAGAAACACACAGGTTGATCCCAATTTCTTTTTCAGCCATTTAAGCCTTCTGTCTCTGACATCTCATAACAAAACTTCATAGCTCAGTGTGACATACTGAGTGATGACTATGAATCATCCAAAATATTAACGTTCTTTACTCACCTTCCTTATCCCTTTGATGATTTCATATCCCTGTTTAGCCAGCCTTTTCCCAAGATGATAGACTAAAGAGAACAGAACTCTCCTTGCAGGGAAGTTTGTCTGTAGATTCATCTGTTCTTGCTTGCTTTCTCTGTACTTCTAGCAGACTCTCTTTTGAAACTGAATGCTGTGTTTTAGCACTGGACTATGTGGAAGTGCAATTCAGATTCCCACAGCAGTAATTTTTTTTCTTCCTTTCAAGTGCCTCGTCAACAATTTATGCAAATTTTTGACTACTGCTGAATACTAACTGATTCAGAAAACTGTAGCAATACCAATAGTTATTTTCCAGGTTGTAAAAAAAACAATTGAGTTTATGATTCTGTATGAATGTTCCTACTGTCATTTTGCACTTCATGACATGAAAATTAATGTTAGTCACTCAGTGCCTCAGGATCTTTCTACCATACTTTGTAATCTCACTGTTAATTCCCTTTTCTAGATAATTTCCAGATATGGACACCGATGTTCAGAATAACTGCGATCCAGTATTCCACATGCAATACCCCTGAATTTCCATTAATCCTTTTCTCCTTGCCTTTCAACCACTTCATATGGCTCCCTTATAACTACTTGTCAGATTTCCCTCTACGAAAGCCCTTATTGCTTTTCCAAGTATTATTTTTATTTACTTTTGACCACTGACTGCTGACCACTTTGTTTTTTTTATGACAAGCAATACCAAAAGTCAGACTTACTTCCTAATCTCTAGTTTCCATACTCAACAGTCAAATGCCTTATAAAAATGTGCCAAATGTAATTATAGCCATTCTACTAAAAAGTAAAATAGGTAGGAGCATTATATGGTCTCACACCACAGCTCAGCAAATTTACATTTTAGTTCCTTTAAAATTCTTGAGGGAATGATGTTTGATCTAGAGCATTTCTTACTCTTAATTTCCAATGAAGTTTCAGATGAAGACAGTTCATCAGACTCACCCCTCAAAGAATCTCTGTTACAGCAACCTCACAACTTTTTTATTTCTGCTGTCGGAAAAGGTTTTTAGAACTAACTGCTCTGTCTCTAGCAACTTGCTTGCTAAAATTATCTTACATTCAATTTGCCAGAATTGTGTTCTACTCATCCTCCATTTTATATGAAAGAAGATATTGTTCAAAGATACTTCTCCACTTTGTTGCTTAAACACATTTTTTTAGACTCTTCTTAAGCCTTTTTTGATTTGTGGTTTACATTTACTTATGCAAAGCAGTCTATGAAGGTAATTCTATTACTATCATGGCATGTAAATTAAAAACCTTTAGTTTAATACACATTTTAAGAACTAATCATATAATAGAATAGGTACTTTCCATTATGAGAGTCTAACATTTAATCTCAATGTAAATTAACAATACATCAATTCCGCATTCAGCACACAAGTAATGCTTTACAAGTAAACATGGGATTAGTCTAACATTTTAAATATTACAGCTTTTAGGTAGTAGTTAACCACGTACAATTCCAAATACTCCAACTTGCCTTTTTTGCTGTGGTTAAGATAGGATTAATTTAATAGGACACCAAACAATTCACACAATGACCAAATGCACAACATGAATACTAATGAAATTCCTTACTATATTACTCAAAGATATACTGCTAGAGCCTAGAAGCCTGTATGAGGAGTTTGAACACAAAAAAAATCCCAATCCACAAGCAAAGTTTAATCACATACCAGTTAGCAATATCTTTGTGAGCTACTAGGTTCTGGAGGAATGCTTGTAGTCCCAACTGTCGATCTTCCAAGAAGTCAGGATTATAATTATCCTTGAACCAGCGCTTTGGTGGAAGGGCTAACCGAAAGCCTGGAAACATATCTTTTAGCTGAAATAGAAATCAAAGCCAAATGAAGAAAACCAAGAAAAAAGTATTAACAAAATACTCAACATAGGCACTGACTTTACTCAGAATTATGGGATCTTTGTCTTCCATTAAATTCAAGTGTAAGGTAAGTCTTAGCCATAAGTACAATCCAAATTATAGCATAAATTGTGGACACAGTTCTGCCACTTGCTATGTTACCTTACGCAGTCAAATGACCTCTCAAATTTACCATATAAAACTAAGAATTAAAGACTTTGCTTTGTTATTTCACATCTCCAAGCCTGCTGTTTAATGCCTTTGAGTCAGTAAATATAAGAAAATTGTATTTAAGTAAAAAGTATCAGATGAAAAAGCATTTAAGTGGTGTTTCTTCCAAAGTACTCAAGGATAATAAGTACTATGTAAATAAAATATATAAAAGCCCATTACAAACCTACAACTCTGCAATTCGTCTTTTTGGGGGGGCTAGCAGAAAGAATTGCAACACATGCATGAGGTACTTCTAGTAAAGAGTAGCTTCTCATACACCCAGAATATTAAAATTTCAATACGCATGGCTCAAACCCTAGTACTAACATGCAGAATTGTATTTTTGAGTTACTTAGATAGTAATGGCGAATATTCAACATCAGAATTTTTCTTTGAATACAGAAATTAAATATGCAAGTGAATGAAGCATAAAATTATATAATGATAGACCTGTCCAAGGATGCCAATTAATTATTTTTCTAATATGCACGAAGATCAAAAAAATTAAGGCTTTCATAAAAAGCAATTTTTAGATGCCTTTACCTAGAAGGGATACTTGACACAAAAATCTCAAAGAGGATTTAAAACCACCAAGAAAAAAAAAAACAAGTTTTACAAAATGTAATGTTCCTCCAACTGCCACAAGAATTGTTTAATCCTTTTCAGAATACAGGATCAAGCCACCTTCTGTTGGGGACGTACTGCACACACCCAATACATTTGTGTGAATGTTCCAGTGACACGGACTCCAGAATCTGCCTTGATAACAGTTTAGCACTGTTTAGTGTTTACATAGCTGCAAGATAATTATTCAGTGGGTGTCTCGATCCTTGCACAGCAAAATTTAAGCCTGCTGACAATGAGCTTTATTTATTTAACTGCTCTTTAGAGTCCCTTCAGAAAAGCTAACAGGTACCTCTTTCAACAGATTAAGTTAAAACAGGTAGCGTACTTCTGCTAGAATATCTCTACGTGGTTTAAAGGAAGAACAATGTTAGTGGATCACCCTTGCTCATGTAAGTACCATTTAACAGAACAAGAAGGGCACTTTTTTAACATCACTGGCATTGTGTATTTAAATACCCCATGACAGCTAGGGTGGTGAAACACCGGAGCAGGTTGCCCAGAGAGGTGGTAGGTGCCCCATCCCTGTAAACAGTCAAGGTCAGTTTGGACAGGGCTCTGAGCAACCTGATCCAGTTGAAGATGTCCCTGCTCATTGCAGGGGGTGTTGGACTAAATGATCTTTAAAGGTTCCTTCCAACCAAAACTATTCTATGCTTTTATTAACTATTAGTTTCTTATTTATAGAATGGTTTACTATCAAAGCCTTGCTCTTTATTTCTGTGTTAAATTATTTAAGTATATGTTTTCTCTTACTGAATTTCATCTTGGTATTAGACTCTTGGTATTTTTATCTTCGGTCACCCGAAGTTCCTTCATCTCTTACCAAGTTATAATTAACACCATATATCTAAGTATCCTCTATGCCCCATAACCCCTCTTAAGTTAATAAAATACTGAATAGAACAGAACCCAGAAAAGATTACAAAATGAGTTACTGTGTTAGTTGTAGAGGATCACAGTTAACCATTGCTGGGAAAGCTTTTCAACAACACATATTTCTGCTTAATGGTAATTCCACTTGTCTGGTTATGCAGATCATGTAATTTATTTCTAAGGAAAGAGTATGCCTACCCACAGATCACTCCTTCTGTGGATGAAGAGAGTGTGAGAAAGCTAGCTGCTGTCAGTAGACTAATTTTCAACAGCACAGTCCTGGGGCATTCTTTCTGGAACACTCCTTAGACACAGCAGGAAAATCTGCAGGTCAGACAAGTTACAATGTCTGTGATCGCTTGCTTGGATCCAGCATCTCTTCTACATGTCTCTCCCCTACATCACCACACGATAGATGATGCATGTCATATGAAGCACAGTCTCAGGTTCTTGGTTCTTAACACTAGCCATTTCATTATTTGTTCAACATCTCTACCAGCATAGTTATAAACCTTACGAAGTTTTTTTTTCCCCACCATTTTTTGGGACAGAAAAGTATTCTTCACATACTTCTCCAATCAACCAGGTGTTCTTCACAAAGAAAACCTATGCATCTAGCCAAATGTCTGTATTTTAGCCTTTGCTCTCAAGCCCTCAAATGCTGTTGTGTTCCAACATTCACTAAGGTTACTTTTTTTTTGTTAATATCACAACAAAAGACAGTTTTCAGTCTTTGCTGTATCATTCACTGTTTGCTTCCCATAGTTTGCTCTCAAGCAATGGATATTTTATTTTACTGCCTCTGTCCCTTACTTCTGTCTTTAACAATTTATAGACCTTTGCCTATTGCTGTTAGCATTCTGTGACTGTCCAGCTTGCATTTCAGCACTTCTGCCTCAGTCTTTAGAAGTCTGTACTACTTTCCTTGTGCTGATCTCTACTTGTATTTTTTTAACTACTTTTGACTTTGAGATAATATGCGGCTTCTTGTGTACCCACACTGGCAGTATCTCATCCTTCCTTCACATTGGATTACTTTGTCATCATCTACTTGTCTTCTTTCAGAAGGTGTGGAGTTTTCATAACCTCTTAATTGCCTGGAAAGTAGATAGCTTTGACATTTAAATAACTTGTTGCTCACACTTGAAATCTGTTCTTTTCAAGTCTTAACCTGCTGCTGCACTTATTAGCTTTATTCTTAACAGGAGAGTTTATGGTTGTGAGCTCTTTTACTCCCATACATTTCTATTTTATTAGCTGTTCTCTACCAAAAATATTTCAGAAACTTGTAGAAGTACAAAACACTTTCTAGGCTCCTACTGCTATCTGTTTTGCCTTATTTATTTTCTTTGAGAAATGAAGGCAAATAAAGAATGCTATTACTAAGTTCACTAGCTGCCTCTGTTAGCTGAGCTGCATTCATTCATCTAGCCCTAATTTTATCTACACATGTCCTCATTGTGACACTGTCCCTGTTCTCACATGTTCTCCATTTTTAGCCACTGCCAAAGGCCATCTCTTAGTTCAATTCATACTTGTGAATAAGTATATGCCTGACACATACAAACCATATTGTTCTTTTGTCTTTATCTGGTCTTCCTGAAAAGCCATTCCTCCTCTGTTAATACTTCAAAGTGATTCACATAGTGATCCATTATTCAATTCTGTTGGCATTTAATGCCAACTTTCTAATACCATTTCAGAGAATGAATAATTTCCCAACAAACTCAAGAAGGATGGTGAAGAAAATGATTTATAAAGACAGTATATTTCTCTTGTTTATACTGGATTTCTAGGAGCTAGGGTACAGAAAACCCTGAAAGTATACATGAATGCAACTTCACATCTGTATTTGTAATTAGAGAACAAGCAAATGCTGCACCATGCCTTTTGAACCTCTGATGCGTGCATATAACCATTTACTCTTCACTTTTTGTAATATAGAAATGTACCATAATTCTGAAACTTCTAGAGAATTACAGAATAGTAACAAAATAAAAGCTCAGATGTATACTGAAAGTCGAAAAAGTTTCAGTGACACAAGAGAAAAATAAAGTTCCTCCCTTTAAACAGAAATCCTAATACCTGTAAATCTTGCTAGAAGCCGAACATTTTTTGTCAAAGATTTGAATGAGAAAGACTAAAGACTTCACTTGTAAAATCTGAATAACTATTCTAAAATGAATACCTGTGGCATTGAAATTTTTCAAACTACTGATAACCACACTAAAAGTCACTGCATGTAAGCCAGTTCCTGGCCTATATCCGATAGAGCTGACCAAAATACAATCTGACATATAACTTGACTTCTGCAATTTGAGCTGAAATCCCCAGAACAGCATCATCTCCAAAGAAGTCAGGCTTCTGCCAATTACAAGGCATTCCTTAATTTAGGCTAGACTGAACTAAAACACAAGTTTCTTCAGAAAGAAATCTCCAAACTAATTCACATTTAACTATTTGTGGTAGTTTTAGACTGCACTGAGGTTTTAAAGGTAACCTAAGAAATATCTAATGAACTAAGAACACAGATAAATGTATAAGATAAAGTCCATATTAAAAATTTAAGCAGAAATAAGTTCTTAATTAGTCAGATTGATCCAAGGATCCCTTGGATCCAAAAATTCCTTACTCTGGGCAAAAAAAAAAAAAAAGGGAGTGTTAAAAAGTTCAAGTTCAAACATGAAAGAATAGAATAGAAGAAAATGTCTTAAGCTTGCAAGGAAAGATTATTCTTAGGAGCGGACAGTAGGACAAAAGAAAGTATAATTCTGTTTTTCTACTTTTTTACCTCTATAGAAATAATGGTAAATGGGATAGCTGAATGCTATTTACCAATTCAAAAGCCTTGTGCTTTTTAGACAAACATTTTTTGCTTTCAAATGTTCTAAAAATATTAAGTTCGTGACCCAGAACTCCTGTTTACCTGGTGTCTCTGTCTTCAGCTTTAAAGATCTGATATAATATTTCACAATTAACTTCAAAAACACTGAAAACAACTGAACACTGGTCAACATACAAAGAACTTAATGTTCATGAAGCTTCAGTTTTATCATGAAAAAAGCAGAGTTTGTTGCACTGAAAAGGACCAAATAATCATTGGATCATTCCTGCAAAAGAATACAGGTCCCTAGTTCTAGTTCCATGCAGGAGGTACAACTACTAAGTTAAATTTCCTTTATCACATAGATTAGGAATAAGGTATGAAGCACACTAACAGCTTCAGCTGAAAAAAATACCTTATTTACACTAGCTGTAGTTATTTCATTTATCTTTGAAAAAATGAGGAACCATATTTTTTCATTCATTAATATAGTATGCTTTCTATATGCAGTAAAAAAGAAAGGTAAGAAAAGGAAAAAGTGACAAAAATGTAAGACACAAAAAAAAATGAAACATGAAAGGAGAGTGTGGCAAATTAGCTGAGAATTTACAGGCGTGTAATTCTCACCTTGTCATTAAGCCTGGAGAAGTCCGTGTACCGTCTGAAAACCACCCAACTTTCCTCTGGACTTCTTTTTACTAGTATTTTGTATACCTGTGTGGAAAAACAGGAATATCAGAAAAAATGTGCAAAAATTCATTCTGCATTGGCTGGATTGGCTATTATCCTTTATTTCTTAATGAAACAAAACTTGTTGATTAAAAAAAAATCCTTAATTGTATTTAAAAAAACCACCTTAATTATCAGTACAAGCAGTATAAATTAATTTTAGAATTTTAGGAAGGAGTTTCTATAATCCCTAAATACATTTAACTATTTTCTGTCTTTAAGAAAGGGTTTGTGAAACTGCACACAGGTTTCTTCCCCAGTAAAAAATAAGTCTCAGCTATCTAACAGGTAAGTGAAATATGTTTTAGTGATCTCCTTTAACCTTTGCTGAATTACAGTTTTACTCATTAATTCTCAAGGACAATCTGTTTTTAAGATGACAGTAATAATCAGTTACTGCATGTTACAGCGTTTTAAAACGTCTCATCTGACTTGCTTCACAAGGAAAAGGGATACAGGATAAAAATAACATCCTGCTTTGGTTCCATTTGTCTTGAACGTTAGGTTTTTGTCTTTCCAGGCAGAATATGACCATTTCCCTAGATAACTGCATCAGAACAAGTATACTAGCACTGTAGAACTTCAGTAATAGATCCTTTGAATCAGATTTAGGAAGACAACAGCACAGCACTACCATTCTCCTATTTAAAACCAACTGCATAAAGAAATAAAACAATAATAATAAAAATCAAACAATTACCTTTTAGGAGGACTGATACTCAACTCAAATGCCTGAACACAATGAATCTAACAACACACAACTTCAACTAGAAAATATTAAACAGAAGTGTTTCTCATGTCATAACCTTACTTTCTCCAGTGTAAGGAAAAAATTGCACTGGGTTAGCTTTCCAAGTCTAGATGTTCTCTAGTTAAAACTAATCAAATACAAGGAAGAAGCAGCTATTTTTGGAATCATAATGATAAACAATCCCTTATAGGCATTTAACCAATTTTATTTTAAACATTTTCTAATCTGTTAAATAATAAAAGCCTTCCCAGTATTTCATGTTTTCACTGTAGTTTTTCTTAGGGAATAAATGTATTTTTCTTGTTGCAGTCTCAGCATGTGATAACCACAGTGGCTAGACAACTTCTGTGCATGTGCAAGACTGTTTTTAGTAATTATGTATTCTATAACATATTAAGTTGCAGACAGTTACACAAACTACAGATAACGATGAAGCAAATTAAAAGCAATTTTTCAGCAAGTATTTCTCGTATCTACTTTTTAAACACAAAAATTCACTTTCAAGCAGCAGCATCTGTGGAGATAATGTACTGTGAATTTCACTCATTCACAAAATGCTGTTAGCTTTTAAAATTCATGCTGCAAGACATGTCTGTGAAGCCTGCATTCAAATGTAATTCTTCTGTCTTACATTTTCTGTATGTTTGTCCAAATGTTTTAGCTTTTCTGTCATACCGAAAGTATAGAGTTTTATTTTACAAAAAACATAATGAAGCAAAACTGCTATATAAAATTGTGAAGACTCTTTGCTATTACACAGCAAAACATAGAACAAGACGCGCTGGAATATGCTGGCTGACTTAGTTGCTGATCAGTATTCCATTCTATTCTACTAGAAGTTCTCCAAAGACATTGCTTACAAATACATATGTGAAAAATATCCAGCTAGTCTGACCCTCACTGTGAATGGTTAAAAGAAGTGTTCCCAAATTATGACCATAAGGAGCACAATCAGCTCGTTAATTACTGGCCAAAAAAAAAAGTCAACCTGAAACAAACATTTTTTGTGTTCTTGACAAAGTTGAAAAAAGTTTGATTTTTTTTTCTTTTTAAGATTTGTAATGAATAAACAAGAAAAACTATATCATTACAAAACCAACTGCCAGTTCCTTCACACAAGCTTTTGTGAAAAAACTACAAATGAATTCAACAAATTGAAGTAATTTCAGTCAATCATTATTCCACAAATACAAAATATTCAATGAAAATATGCCAATATTTAGTAACAATCTCTGACTGATGCAGTATCTCATTATAATTTCTAGTTGGCTTTAAAAAAAGTGCTAATTGAACATTCCAGGACTGCCAACTCATTTGATACCATTTGCTTACAAACAAAGACCTTTTTCAGCCTACGTTTTTTTTCTCCTATATGCTTCAGGAGCTACATACTCCAAAAAGCACTATTATGTAACTCTTGAAGTTAGTACATCACCCATCTTAAGTAATTCAGATTTATATTTTCGGGAACTATGTGATGCTAGCAAACAGTAAAAAAACTTCAGCAACTGAATCTCCTCTCTTTTACAGATTATTTCAATGTAAATTTCCATTCTCTTCCATCTCATTGATTTTGTATTACAGAAACAACCAAAAATTCTAGGACTAATTACTTGCTGGTTTTAAAGCACAATAGCAAGCTTATTTTCAACATGCAACTGAAAAGAAACAGTTAATTATGTGCTTTTGGAAACAAACACAGCAACAGAAGTGAATTCAGAAACAGCAAAAATGCAACCAAGCATTTTAAGGAAGAAGATAATTTCATTTGTAACCTAGCCTTCTACATACAATGACAACTTTGACTGCTTATTTTAAATACAGCTGAAGAACATCTTGCATTCACATTGGAATATGCCTTGGCATATTTTCAGACTAAGCCATGTCAATATCACAACACTAATCATTATTTTAGTTTTGAAGGTCTTATTTAAAAGGAATCTTTTAATCTACATGTTAAAAAATTTTGGCTCTCCTCTTAAAATACCATGCATGAAGATGTCAGAAACTGAAAAGCTTCCGACAAGACAAGCTATCATTCTCAAAAAATTAAAAAGCAACATTATTTAATTCTTTGCAAAAAGAACTTTATGATTTTACTATAATTTGAACTGTCATAAGGGCATTGGCTTTCACGCTTTTCTAATCTAAAGTAAAACATGAGAAAAAAATGTGGCTGCTATTTCATCTTCCCTGCCTATTTGTGATTAATATTGGTCTCCTGAAGTAACATAATTAATAAATAATTAGTAACAAACAACTTCCATCAGTCCCACAAGCATTGCTGAATTATCTCAAAGAAACATTTCAACCACATACACAAAAACAAATACACAAATGCCTTAATATATTTATGGAATGTAAAAAAATTGAATTTCCAGCTGCAGTATATTTGGAGAAAAATCAATACAAATCAGTTAAGCTGGTGTTGTCATGAGTTCCTGCACATGTAACATCTCACTGATGTTTTCAGAACAGATCTCCCTTTATTACAAACTAAATCTAGCAATGCAAGAAGCTGAAAACAACACATTTGCACTTTAATGCAAATGCTGTATATTACTAATAACTGTAACAAAGGCAAATATCAGGGTGTCTTATCGTTCCTTTTAAGTAAAGGACTACATTTTATTTAAGAAGGTTAACTATCCAGGACTTCTTCAAGTTCAATTTCACAAGGAATTGTAACTTTGCAAGGAATTCCTGACTTTTCC
>NW_010145711.1:0-5076 GCF_000699245.1 Pterocles gutturalis | reverse complement strand
GCAGGAATTGATACCTGAAGTAGAATGAATCCCTTCTATTCCACATACAGAATTAAAGGAAAGACTGCTTGACTGCTTCAGAGTCTCAGTTTTCCCACCTGTATAATGGGAATGATATTTTCCTCTCAGATAGAAGTACTTGGAAGCTAAATTGGTACTTGTAAAGTACTCGAACATCCCTGAAATGCAGGATTAATTACTGAAAGAGAACACAAAGTATATTGAATTGTTATCTTGTCATTACAGAATGAACTATACTATCCCCAAAACTTACAGTGAATTTTGCCCTTTCCTCCATCACCTCATAACCCAGTATAGTAGGTGTGGACGGTCGATCTTCCCAGCTCCTGGAATCTGTATTCTGCTCTATTTCTTCCACAGGCTGAGTACAATATTCTATGGATGTGTCTATACCTGTAAATTTAGTCCTAACAAGTGGACTACTACACACAGATGATGGAGAACCAATTTGGTCAGGTACGCTCATCTTTTTAAAACTACCAACTGTAGAGTCCTCCAGCTGTCCTTTTGAAGAGCTGGAACTGGTCGAGATGCTCCCAAAAGAAGAACTTCTTTGGTTTCTGTTTGTAAAGCTGGATGATGAACTTCCAATAGGAATAGGAACAGGAACGTATGGTGTTGCCATCCTTCATGAAAAAACTCAGGTTTTGGTCCAGGAGTTTAAGATTCCTTCACTGTATAAGCCATCTTTTGTTTTCAGGAACAGTACCTGCAGTGAGGGACAGAAAAGGCTGTAATTTTTAAGTGAAAGCAACACCAAATAATACTTTGGAAGAATCTATATCAGCATTGAGATGGTACATAGCAGTACTGATGGTTAAATGTTTTCACAAAGAACTTGGCTTTATATAAAATGCTGCTTTTAAATTCTATCTCTACAACTTAATGGACAGCTTTACAGGATTTCTCTTTTACAGCTATTAAAATGACAGAAAGCTAAATTAAGATTACAAAAGTGAAAGATCTTTTTGTCCTCTATGATTTAAATGCTATTTTGTTTTATTGTTAAAGTCAGGAATTTTCAGGTATATCTAAGAAGCTGTACTTTTACTGACTTTTTAGTATAAACAGTACAAAAGCTTTTCTCAGCATTGCCTCTGTAAGATATCTGGAACAGACTACATGAGACAAACACACATGCAGCAATATACATGACATGAATCAAAAGACAACACAGTAAACAACTCAGGTGAAAAGCATATTTGCATATATTACATATTCACTGAAGTATAATGGTTCTGTTTTCAAACCAAAATAATTTTTCAAAACAACTCTGTTGCATATAATGCTGCAGACATTTGTAACAATGTTAACTGGGCACATTTTCTGGAGCTTGAATTGGAGCAATTAAGTTTTACAAACAGGCACATCAAAAGCAGTGTTGTAATAGTAGCTAGTTTTCCATTGCAGCAGATGAAAATGGGAAAAAACAAGTTCAGGGAAAAAAAAGATAAATTCAAGATTTGACATTGTTTATTCAAGAAAACCACTTCAAGCCAAAATTAATCTTTTGTGTGCATATGTGTACATTTCTAAAAAAAGCAAAATAAAATTAAGACAGCAGTATCAAAGTGACAAAAAAGCACCACCTCCACATTTTAACAAAATACCCAAAGAAGAGCTTTTACAAGATGCAAATTAGGTGCCACCTCTTTGGATTAATAGGATTTGAGTCAGCACCCATTTCACCCAAGAGATACCAATCAACCACAAGACTGCAGGCGGGTGTGAAATGGTAAACCATCAACCTGATTGACATAATATATATATAATCAATCATCCACTGGAGCAAAAACCCAACGAGTTTCCTAATTGCCAGGGTGAAGTGATGCTTTCATCCTCTTGCTCTAAATAAATCTTAGAGAACATGAATAAGGACATAAATATGAAATGAACCAACATCAACAAGAAAGACTAAAAAATACTCTTGAACCAATTCCTTGAATGAAGGAAAAAACAAAATTCCAAATCCTTTCAGCTACACAGGGAAATCTTCATACACTCTGTGTCAGAAAGCTCAGGGAACTCAAGCAACAAGAACAATTTCAAACTGGCAGTGTTTCCGTGGGAGCATCTCTGCTTTACTGTGGATGATGTTAAAATAATCAAGTTTAAATATCAGTTTCCATTATGTTTCATTCATTACATTTCTGCTGGCACCTAGGTGCTCAAAAATTAACTCCGATGACACCATTTATTGCTGTAATTTAGTTATAAAGACAGAAATAAAAGGCTGTTTCCAACTCGCTCATAAAATTAGTTAAAAGCTTGTAAAAAAAAATAGACACTTGGCAGCATCTGAGGGAGCCAAAATTTCTGTATCATAAACCCCCGCTGATTGACTTTGCTGGTCAGGTGCAGGATCTGGACTATTCAGCAGCTTCTGTTGCAGCATAGTCCTGTGCTTGGCTGTGTGACTTAACTCCGCATGTCAGACAGCTGACCTGCTTCAGCCTCACGCAGTTTGAAAGAAGCAAGTCACACCTGTCTTGGAGACAAGACATTCTCCTGTAGCTAGACTAAGATTTAAATAACTTTTTCTACCTGTATCTCAGTAAGTGAATCTGTTTATTGCCTTGAACAATAAACTTTGCAAAGAATTTTTTAAATAGAGATAGAAATACCAAGACATTAAGTATCTTCCGGTAGATTTTCTCTAGCAATATTCTTGTCTGTGTAAAACACTGAACAAGTTAACTCCTTTTTCACCTGCCGCTTCAGTGACTCTTCCATGTTAGCAGCATAAGGAATAGAGAGCATCCCCTTAAGGACCGCCCCAACCAGCTACGTTCCTGGGAGGTCTGGGATTAAATCCCTATGAACAGAAGAACCCAATTGATTGAAAGTTTGCAACAAACAGAAGCATCTGTAAATTTTTTTAAAAAGTGGTTATTATCTTATGATGCATGACTTTATGAATCTGAACCATGAAAGGAAAATAAGCCCACATCTCAGGAAGTCTGGTGAAGTTCACCTAGGAGTTCAGCACTTTTTGGAAAAAAAACCTGAAACACCAACCACAAACCACGATGACATTTTCACCAGTTACAATACTTGTGAACACTGTCTTTTCTAGAAAAACTTCTTTCTTTAAAGTGAAATGCCAGCCCAGAACGTACTATCTTGAACTTGTACTTACTACTGCTCTGAAATGTAGATGCCATTACTGAAAGGCTTTACCTATACTGGCAAGGGACCCAGCTCAACATGAAGAGCAAAGCACTTTGTGTTAAAAATCCAACATCTACATTGCACATGCTTCAGCAGCCTTTATGTCAGACTAGCTGTCGTTTGGTACCATTGACTGAATGGTTATTAGCAGCTGAACTTTATTAGGTCAGCTCCCAGGGCACATTTTCTGTTTTAGTTTCTTTTGTACTCTGCAAGACCATCCCAAATTGTGAGCCAATGCATATTAAATGGTGATGATCACAGTATTTGCTTCTAAAAGACATTATTGACTCAATCTGACACATGAAACATATCCATAGACGGAAGGGCCTGACATTACCTGTCACATCCAGATCCCTTTAACTCTGAAGAGTAAAAGAAGAGTATTCTTTAAGTAACAGAAATGTCAGGTCAAGTGGGCAAAGGGCATACCATGTCATTTAATTATTTTTTTAATCAAGGAAACAGAAAAAGAACCATACAAAGATATTACTCTAGAACTTACCAGACTCACAAATACATATATATCCATATATATGTAGGTAAATCCATCTTAAATTGTAAAAGTATCGCAGTTTCCAAATACCTAAAATATTTACATGCTATGAATCACAACGGGGTTTAAAATCACATTAGTTTGCACTTTATGAAGGCTAACCATTAGAAAAATAATACAATGCTCCAATAAGGGTCATATCCTTAGGATTCAAGCCTTTTCTATGAATTTCGAAGTTTACTGCCAATTCATGCAATAAAAGGAACAGAAAATAATTTGATGAAAAAAACTTGTAGACAAACCACATTGCTCCTAGCTTACATCAATGCAGTGAGGAGGGAAGATTTAGGTGCACAATCTGTTACTACAAGCTTCACCACAGACTGGTCTCATGTGTCAGTGGAATCATTGCACCACATCAACTTTCAAAACAAACAGATCACTCATGACACCTAAGAGATAATCCAATGATTGCACTCTCTTTCTTGTCTAGATATTTACTTACTTTACTTTTTGTAAGAAGTTTTGTTTCCTATTTAGAACCTATATTTGGTTTAGCTTGATTCCCAACTGTAAAGTTAGGAACGAAATAAAAACAGAGAACATTTGCTGGAAGTACTGAACTGCTAGATCTGAAACAGGATAGGACCGTGCCCCAGGAACCCTACTGTCACATGCTACAAAACAGCGTGACACCAACTTATCCTACTGGGTGTTTACAACAGCCTCCTCCCCTTTTGTGGGTGAAGCAAATAGACTGTAATAACACCACTTGAAAAGGGTTTGCTTGCAGCTTGCAGCTATTGCAATGCCAAACCCTTTTAAGCTAATGGTTTGTAGGTTCAGTGAGAAATGTGTAAGCCATATGAATCAAGGATAATAGATTAGAAACAAAACAATCCTTATTTAACAGTTCTAATTGGGTTTTAGCTATGCAATACTATTTATGATCTGCTTACACAGAGTACATCTCTGGACAACGCAGTCAGGCTGAGCTCTGTTGTTTAGGATTTAAGTGCTACCATGGAATTTCAGCTGAAGAACCAGTGGAATACTTAAAGAGATAACTTGCTGAGTTAGGTTTAATAATTAAAAAAAAAAAAATCGTGACGACTTCCATCAAGTTACTTAATTACATATTTCACCGGTTTATAAACTCAAATTTGGGGCCTATTTATCACACCTCGCACACACACAGAGAGGCACACAGAGCGGGGCAATTCCTGCCCCAAAGAGACTGTTACCTAACTGCAAACAACTCAGGGGTACTCCCCTCCCACATTCCACAATAGGACGCTCCCACGCTGCCCACCTCTGCCTGCGATTTAATGGTTCTGGAACAGCCTAAACCCAACCAAAACCTGCAGTTACCTTCCAGTCCGCCGCCA
>NW_010145710.1:12330-12612 GCF_000699245.1 Pterocles gutturalis | reverse complement strand
GGGCTCCGGTGTCTTTTGTTCGGAGCAGCGTTGCGCCCTGGTGTTATCAGCTAAGGCAGGATTTTAGGATTTTCCTTTCCTGCCTTTCCCAAGTTGGTTTGTGCAGATTTTTAGCTGAAAAAAAAAAAAAACCCCACGCCTGATGGAACTAAAACTTTGTGGAACCCCAAGCACCGGCCCTTCTGTTGATTCCCAGATTTTGGTGCAGACCCAGCCCTAGACTAGCTGGGAGGGGGATAACGCACCCAGATTTTAAATATGTCCATAGCAGGAGCTGCCTGG
>NW_010145710.1:6328-12090 GCF_000699245.1 Pterocles gutturalis | reverse complement strand
TGTGTGAAGCAGGCATTGAGAGATGGGCTCAGGGGAGCTCATCTTCCAGAGCATGGGTTTGGAAGATCAGCTCCATCCCTACGCACTCTCACGTCCTGGCAGTGACCCAAAAACTGAGCTTCGTGCAGCGGTTTCTAGAAAAAAGAAAAAAAAAAAAAAACCAACAAAACCAACCCAAGAAATAGTGGAGATGTGGGGGCCGTGGTGAAAGCTTATCCAGGGGCCGCGCACGTATAGCTATAGGCTGAGCTGACTCCACCGCCTCCTGGTGAGCCCAGCCTTGCCTTCGGGAAGGAGCGGTGGTGTTTTTCCTGCTGGGTAGCTGAGGAAGCCGAGAGCAGGAGGGTTCCTCTTCCAGGTCAGGCAGGAAACGGGTGGCAGAGCTGGGGTCTCTGCAGCCCTTGTGAGGTTTAGCCACGTTCATGTCGCCTTCTTCCAGTCCCCCGGGCTTTCTGCAAGCAAAGTTGGGGATGGAGGGCTTAGCGGGAGGCTGAGGGAAGTCACGTCTCGGAGGAAGACTGGGACAAACGAGAGCTGGGACACGGAGAGAAACCCAAATGCGCCATCGGTTTGGCACTCGGGGTTCAACGGCGCCTTTGTAACTCTGCTTTGGGGACTCGTGAGCTTCTCCACCGCAGGGCTCCCGCGCTGATGTAATTACAGCTTTCCTCTTGCCTGCCCCAATTGCATTTAAATCTCTGAAGAATGAGTAATTCCCTACTTGGTTATGATAAAGACTTTGCTGTGAGCCCCGGGGCTGCTTGTTCGGCCTGTGTGTGCTCCTCCATGGCACCGAGCTGCTCCGCAGTATGATTTTTCTTTTTTTTTTTTTTTTTTTTTTTCCCCCCCCCCAGTGCATGGAGTGCTTTATAGTTCTGCCTGTGCAGAGGGAGAGGCTGGGGAAAGCTCTGTGTGTCTGCAGCCAGAAGGTCTGGTCTCGCCCTTGAGCAGGGATCCGGGCTACTGTTTCACAATTTAATTAGTTTTCTGGGTTGCATAGCAGCTTCCTAAGAACAAGGCAATTAATTTCCAGCCTGTAGGGCAGAAGATGCAGGGTTCCTGTCTGCTGGGTGGGTGTCTCAGCCCCAGGCAGCCCACGGCCAAGCAGGAAAGATCAGCCAAAAATACCATGGAGCAGAAACACCAGATCACCCAGCAGCCAGAGCCCTCTTTGTTCTTACCGGTCACACTCTGCCTGCCCTCCCGACCCACCCTGGTTATTCCTGCCTGCTTTCCTTGCAGCATCCCTCCCTGGTGGAGGACCAACAGGTTTCTCGTACCTGCTGGTTGCAGAAGATGGGAGCTGCAGACGTGGCTGTGGGCTGCTGGCGTGGGAACTCCTCTGTGCACCCCAGGAGGATGCAGGGGTCTTTGGGAGCGAGGAGGAGTATGAGATACTCAGTTCCTGTTTAGTTTCCAAGTCAGAGCAACATATGAGAGGGAAACACAGCACAGCAGAGTGTGTTCTTGCTTGTGCCCAATGCTGTGATGGGGGTGATCGCGTCCAGGCAGCAGTACGTGTGTCCCCCTCGCACCGGGCCAGCGGGTACTGCGGGGAGGATGCTAATCCAGCTTGTTTGGCTGGGAGAAGCTTCCTCATCTATAATGGGGGAGGGTATTATTGGGTCTGTGGTTTGCCAGGATTTACAGAACATAATAGTTCTGCCTCTGGGTTTATAGATTTTGGCAGGTCTTTGGACCTGGCGGGTTCAGCCGCGGTTGTGGCAGCACTCCCCAAGCGCACCTCTGCCTCGGAGGAGGCTGTGGGTTGCTCAGCTGCCTGGGGTCTCTGACACGGACCTCTGAGCAGCAAGGAAGGGAACCTGTAGCAGTAAATCAATCTGGGTGTTGGGATGCTTGTGCAGTGAGTTAACGTTGTGTGAACCCCGAATCATCCTGATCCTCTTCATGTTGGGTGATATGGGAGCGCCGGTGTCTGCGATTTTCGACAGCGGAGACGGGCGGATGCTCCTGCTGGCAGCTTTGGTTGGTTGTGATGATGCCCAGAGGTAACTCTGCGTCGTGGTACTTGTCATCGTGCTAAGGATTTAAAGCACTGTGCATACATGATCTACAGCCTGGTAGTAAGAGAGGAGAGATCTGCTCTGCCCCCTCATCCCGGTGGGACATGGCTGCTGCTGAGCAGAGCCCCAGGGGTAACTGAGGCACATTTTTGCTGGCGATTGCTGATGGTGAGGCGGCAGCAGTGATGCTGAGTGCTCCTTGCCTTTGCCAGTGCTGCCAGTCAACACTAGGTTAATTTCCTCATAATGTTGAAACGTAAGATGTCAAAGGGGGTGCCAGCTGCGAATTACGTTAAATGCTGAGTGGGGCTGTAAGCGTGTGGAGCAGCAGCGTGGTGCAGTGGGTTCAGGGTGATGTCCAGAGCTAGAGCCTGGGAGGGCACAGGCTTGCAGCTTCACTCTGACACAAACCACGAGAAAACCTTCGTTGGTGGTTCTTCATCCCCCGTGTACCCATTCCCCGGAGCCCACCTCCCTCGGGAAACACGTGCTTGCTGGTGGACAAGCCTTGGCAGCGTGGTCTGGGCAGTCATGCACTGCGTGGAGCTGGGCGCTGAGGGCAGGGAGCCTCCAGCCCTGCCGGGCACGGCAGTGCTGATAGGGAGGCTTCTCTGGGTATTTTTTTTTTTTTTCCCCCTATTTGTTTTTTTATGTGCATCCTACACCACCCGATGCAGGATATTTGTAGTATTTCAGCCACAGACTTTGTCTCAATGAGGTCCTGAGTTGTGCTAAGTTCAGTCCTGGTTTTAAGGGTCATTAAAGACAAAGAAACATCAGCCAGGTTGTTTTCAGGAGGGGGCTGTGTTAGAAATAGGCTTTTCTATGTGCATGAATCTCAGGGGCTCGTCCTTAAAATTTACTTGAGCAAATGCCCAGGATGTCTCTGGGACACGTGGCCATGGTGCGTCCCCCGGGCTGCTCGGGGCTGGCGTGCCTGCTGCCGTGGGGAGCAGCTGCTGCCCGCGTGCTGCAGATGCTGGAACTCAACCCTGCTGCTAATATTAGCAGGAACGCGCCAGAGGGATGGTCACAGTGTTATGTGGGTGATGCGGCTCGAATTCAATATGGTGCAAAGCCTGGAGACGGGATGTGCTTCATGTTTGTGTACGCATCTCACTGGGGTTCAGGGTTTCTCCTGTAAGCCCTGCCTAAGGGTTTGCAGGATGAGCGCTCGCCTGGGCTTACATGGAGTCTGGGCGTGTGACGACAGTCCCGCGTGTGTGGAAGTTCAATGCCTGGAAAAGGAAATGCAAAAAGATCTTTCAGATCATATCTTGAATCATCTCAACCCTAGAAGTGAAGCAAAGGTCCTGAACATCAATTGCTGGATTTCCTGGGCTGTCCTCGAAAAAATTATCCTGCACCTAGTCTCTCCTGGTCCTCGTCATCACCAGCCCAGCGTGGGTAGAGCCAGCACCGCTCTCCAGCTGGTGGATGTAGTGTGCTGCTCCCAGACAGCCCATCGCCTCTGATGTCCTCAAAGACAAGCTTTACAGGCGCTCCAGAGAGTTTTCTTTCTCTTCCACTCTTGCTATCTACATTTCTGAATCTGAGACCAAAGGATGGGGTGGATGGGAGTTTTCTGCCAAATCAGCACGTGGTGGGAGAGGCAGGAGCTGGGGAAGGTGCCCATGGGAAGGCAGGAGTTGTGCCTTCCCCAGCAGCAGTCGTCTCTTCCCCTGCAGCACTGGCCTTTCATGCACGGAGTGGAAAAATCGCGTCTGCCTGGTTACCCGTTGCGGGTGGTTTTTTCCCTATGTATATTTAGTTCCTTGGGAATAAAAAGGTTGTGAGGGAGTGGGAAAGGGAAGAACAGGACGTGGATCTCTCCATTCACGTGAGCTGGGCTCTGGGGATAGCCTCTGGCCCCAGTTAGGATGCAGGATCATCCAAAGGTCATTGTTTATAGTCATCTTATGCAAGGAGGGCTGGGCTGTGCGTCCTTGGGGACGGGCAACCGCTGCAGCGTGGAGCAGAGTGTCCTTGGCTCTGCGTCAGCATGGAGGGTTTCCAGTGCTGGCTGGTACCAGTGAGCTCTCGCTGTCCATCTGAGATGAGTCTTGGGCAAAGCGAGCACATAAACCTTTCAAAAGTGGCTGGGTGGGAAGGGACAGAGAGCGGGTGAGCCTTTACACCATGGCCAGGGTAGCGGCTTTGGCCGTGCACGTGCACTGCTGGTGACTGGAGGGAAGTCAGGGTTTGGAGCATGTGCACCAGACTGGCTCCACGTATGCCACCCGTCTCTGGGACCTTGGTAGCATCTTTCCCTTAGTGAGAAACTTGCCTAAAATGTAATAATTCTCCAGCTTCACTCTTTGCTCATGGCCTGTTGGTGGTTTATAGGGTGAGTAGGAAGCATGTCCCGAACGTGTTGGGTCATGCCTAATACATTTGGGTGACCGTGTTTGCATCTCTTGGCCAATAAATGCCAGCAAAGCTGCTGCCAAGTGAGAGTCCTGGCACCTCTGGGTGTCCTGTGGCCGCACTGTCTGGGTGCTGGCTCGGTTTCTGCTTTGCAGCCCTTCCTTGCAGGGAGCTGCTCAGTCCGTTTTCCCAGGAGCCAGGACCCAGACAGCAGCCGCAAGAGCCTGGACTGGGTTTTGTCATAAATCCAAAGACAATAACAGAGACTTCAGAGCCTGTAATCACTCCCGATATTCACGTTCCTAGTTCTGATATTTGATATTTAAGGCAATCTCTTTCTGCAGGACCATTGCGCAGGCTCTTTCCTTCTCCAGACTCCCCCCCTCCTCCTGCTGCAGGGAGCTCTGGCACCTTCTTGGTCATTAGAGGTGGGACATGGAGACAAGAGGCCAAGTGATCCTAAATCCTGGTGAAGCTTGTTTGAAGCCTGTAAAATGAGTTGATGGGTCTGAGTCCAGTTCCTGATGGGGATGTGGCTGTCTGGTGGGGTTCAGGGTCCATCAGGGGAACTCTTTGTGGGACAGTGGGGGCTGCCCTGTCATGTTTTTTGGGATGGGGCCAGGGTTGTGTCCTGACCACCTCTGGTTTCAAACCTGCAGGGTGCTGTTTGGTCCTGGAACCCCTCTGCTTTGCCTGTGGAGGGGTTGGCAGTTTGCACCCACTTTCCATGCTGGTGCAGGAGAGCCCTCCTCGCTCATCCCCGCTGCGCAGTGGTGCTGGTGAGGAGCAGCCCTTGGGCAAGGAAGGCGTTGATTGTTACCCTCAACTCATTCTGAAAAGCTGCCTCCAGATTAAGGAGGGCTCTTATCTCCTGATGGCTGTGACTCAGGCTTTTACCCTGATTGCTTTTGTGAGGCTGCTGGATAGAGCTCAGCACCCGGGGCTCCTGGGGACACCTTCGGAGCCATAACCCAGGTGCAGAGTGTCTCTGAGCTGGCTCTTGGCTGGTTTGCATACCGAAAGGTGGGGGACATGGTGATTGTCAGGGCAGTCCATCCCCCTGCATCCTCCCAGCGCTGCAGCAGGTGCCCTGTTGCTGGCACCCCCGGTACCAGCCTGTTGCCTGGGAACAGGCGCCACCGGCATCACGCAGCCTCCCACGGGCTGCAGAGCAGGGGACACCATGGCCACATGGGTCTGTGCCACCATCCTCTCGGTGGCTGAGGTGGCAGTTTGAGTAAGCATCACAAAATTGTGTGGCCCCTTGCTCCTGGTGGGTTGGGAGCTCTCCAGCTGGCCCCAGCCCTGGAGCCATGGTAGGGGCTCGAGGGGAGGGCATCAGCACCCAGCATCGCACCGGCACTGGTTTGA
>NW_010145710.1:2700-6248 GCF_000699245.1 Pterocles gutturalis | reverse complement strand
AAAGTGAAAAGGATGGATTTATTTTTTTTAAAGCATGTTTAGTTTACCAGGGAGGAGAAAGGAGGAGGGCTCTGCTCTCTGCCAGCTTGCAGGACATTTGGAGAACTGCTCACGTTGCAGTGCTGGGTGTCTCCTCCAGGAGAGATGCCAGAGCTGGCTGCAGGGGCACCAGCAATCAGCAGGCAGGCAGGGCAGCGGGCCTGAATGGCTCCCAGGTCACGCCTTTAGCCACCTTTACTAATTTACCCTTTTCTGTAGCTTTTTAACCATCCTGTTGTAACACCACCCATCAGTTCTTCTCAAGAAGAGACTTAATCACTTAATGATTTAATCAGCCACTCCCCATCACCAAGGCTGGTCGCCCACCTGAGTCACTCTGGATGTCCCCTGCGTGGGTGGTGGGACGTGTGACTCACGGGGATGGTGTCTGGGTGCTTCCTACACCCAGTGTGGCATCAGCGCCGAAGCTGGTAGCACAGGGCAGTCTGGGGTCCGCAAGACCATCTGCATCATACTTCTACCTTCTGGGTAATAGTTTTGAGGCATTTTAGAAATATTCGTGAACCAAACCAAACCTGCATCCCCTGGGAGGCGCCGAGAAGATTTATTTCTCTCCTTCCTCCTCCCCTTGTGAAAGGAAACTGGAGCACAGACCGGAGGCAACAGCTACGGAGAGCCTGTGGCAGAGCCAGTAATGCAATCCGCTGGGCTGGCTACCCTGTATTTTATGTAATTTTCTGTAGAAGTATGAAATTAATATAAGGGATGTAAAATATACTGGTCTGATCTGGAAGCATTTTGCTGAGGGTTAATGGTTATATAAACCGAAGTGTAATGGAGAATCAAAGCTAAAACCTTTCTAGAACTGCATTATAGGGACTGGAAAGCTGGGATTTTGAATTAGTCTGAGTGTGGGTTTTATTTTTTTTCTATTCTTAGTCCCAACTTTGCTTTTGCATGGTCATTTCTGGTAAATGAAGGGTTTGCTGCGTCGGTCTCAGGCTGTCTTTGTAGCTTACAGTATGTGAGTGAAATGCTGCGTGAAAAGCTTTGGTTAATGTCAGAGCCCTGAATGCGTATTCATCCCCAGGTTTCCCCCATAACTCAGCTCTTGGAACCGTTTGCAGAGGTCAGGAAGGGACTGCGTGGTGCCAGTGATATCTTCTATGTGCAATTTATGTGCCAGACCATGCAATCTATTGCAACTTCTTTTAAATGCTGTTTGTAAAATCAGAAAAAGGGTTTATTTGTGCATAAACCATTCATAACCCGATCCGGGATAGCATGAGAGTCATGCTACGACAGCACATTGACATTATATATATCTGTATGCACTGCAACAAAGTTGGTTTACTGGTACCAGAAAGGTGTGCAAGCTCCTGGTGCAAGCAGACGGAGGGGATCCAGCAACCCTGACTTCTCTTCTCTCTTACATTGGATGACTGGTAGCTTTGGGAAAGGTGCTTTTAAAAGTTTCCTGCCTTCTTTTCAGATGTGAGAGGGGACCTGAATTTCTCCTGCTCTTTTGAAGCTGTTGGTGTACTCCCAAAGCCCTGCCAGCGTGTGTAGCATTGCTTGCTGCCCGCACTGCCGGTGAATTTCCCGTCTCAGCCCCGTGTTTTTGACCGTGCTGAGGGTCTCAGTGCAGTTGGAAGCACCTTGTTGTGGAGGATGGGATAGAGATTCCCTGCCCTGGCCCTGCAGCAGGGGTGCAGCTCCCTTCCCCTTCTGCTGCGGGACCTTCAGGTTTAATGTACAGTGTGTATCTCCCCTATAGATACAAGAACATCCCTCTCTTCTCCCTGTAACTGAGCCTTTGGCTCCCTAGAATGCTCCCACCTCTGTCTTGGATGGTGGAAGCAATTCAACGGCATCACGGCCGGTGAGTTTGGATAAGCCAAACCCAGGTGGCCCCACGTTTACGTGGGCGAACACGCTCTTTGCGCTTGAGTTGAGCCAGAAAACTGCCGTGAGCATCCTGCTGCCTGGTGACAGGGGTCTAGGAAGCTTTAAGGGCCTTGAGTGGTTAATGCTGCATTGGGTTTCCAAGGGCTCCTTGAAAGACGAGACCTGCAGCCTCCCCCTCTTTCCTCCCCGGGAACAGGAGGTGACCATCTGGTAGCAGTTTAGAGAAAGTCAGCGCTCTCAAACGGTGCCATTGTATGGTGTGCAATAACGGGGCGCCGGGCTGCCCCACTCCCATAAGGCTCTTATGTGTCAAAAAACCCCAGAAAAGCTTTCCACGCTTAAGCAAGCAAGCAAACGTAACCCCGGGGTTACAGAAACCACTCGAGGGGCAGAGGATGTTTAGTGGGAAGCAGTTGAGCACTGCGGCCGCAGCAGAGCCCGAGGCTCCGGTTGTGAAGCGGGTCCTGGAGGAGCCAGCATCCTTCGCTGTTTATTTTGGACTCCTCCCGAGCTCTGTGCATAGAGGTTTCCTTGTGTAAAGCATCCCCTGGACTGTTCCTTGGGGTATTCCGTTTAAGAAGGGATGAAAGCAGGGGCAGGTGTTCCCTTGTTGTCCCACCCTGGGTCCCCCTGGGGTGCCCGGAGCCAGGCTGCGGAGCGGGATGAGCCGTGGTGGGCGATGTGCTCTGCAACCCCGATGCTTCCCACGGGGAGATGTGGAGCCCTCGGGCAGGAGCCAGACCCCTTCCCGGCATCGGGGCGCCCTTGGCTTGGCTGGGACCCCCAAGGAGGGACTCATCTGCTGGGAGGGGAGCATGTAGATCCAAGGCCCCAGCCCTGCCACTGGCTTTTAACCTCTCTGAAAAAATCTTGGCTGTTGTATGAGCTACTGGGATTTGAACCAGACCTCTGTCCCTTCCTCCCGATTTACAAGATCCCTAAAGAGCAGCTTTAACTGGTGGCGTGTGACCTGCCGGTGCCTGGCCACGGGGTGACCGGGAGGACGCTGCGGCCGTGCTGAGCAGACATCCCCAGCGCCACAGCACAAAATAGAGCGACACATAGAATAGAAAGACACGTTCTCAGGCCCTGAGCTTGCTTGGGGAGCGTTTGAGCGGGGGATGAAGGCGTGCATTTCTTGCATTTCGCGGGTCTGCAGGAGCTGCTGCCGTTGTGCACAGCCGGCAGAGCTGCCTGCAGCGCATCTGGCTTGGAAAGCCCGTGCATTCCCCATCTGCCAGGATTAATGGTGATGTTTTTTAAAGCTGGCCTTGCCTGGCTGGCCCTGCGCGGCAGAGCTGCAGCTCGGTGATGCTGAGCAAAACGCTGTAACCTCCAGAGCTTTGCAAAGGTCTGGTCCCCAAAGGGACACCCCGGCGAGCTGTTCCCAGCCCAGGGACAATGGTTGTAGGCAGAGGCTGGCAGGGGCGGGGGGTGAATCTGAAAGGATTGGAAATCTCATTTTAGGGGATTTGGGGCTTTCCCTGCAGTGGGAGGGGAGCTGCTGCCTTCACTGACGCCGGATTGAGCTGGAGCTGCCTGAATGGGTTTGGTTCAAAGGAAGCACATGCCGATGGTCATAGGGGTTTGTGCTCACGCCCCATGGTGTGGGGAAGGGGAGGAAGGGCGATGCTCCGCAC
>NW_010145710.1:0-2555 GCF_000699245.1 Pterocles gutturalis | reverse complement strand
TGGAAAATATCATGGGGATAACCCTGCAGCATGGCTGTCCTAACAGGGACACGGTGGCCCAGGGTGCTGGGGACAGGGGGACCTAGAGCATTAGCCACGACTGCTGGCATGGGACCCCAGCCCAGGGTGTGGGACCCCATCACGGGGCGCGGGGCCCCGCAGCGCTGCCCTGCCAGCTCCTGTTGTTGTAAGGAATCCGCCAGCTTCCCTGCAGGAAGCCGGGAGGAGGGTCATCTGGAGCAGAGGCTGTTTACTTTCCTTTCTTGGCTTTGGGCAGGACAAGCTATTTTTAAGCTTTTTCTCTTTTTTTTTTTTTTTTTTTTTTTTGCAAGATGTTTTGCTTCCTGAGGTCCTTTTCTCTCCTGCAAGGAGCAGGAGAGCCGCAGCCGTGCTCAGCCACGCCGAGGGCCGGCGTCACTGGAGGTGGCATCCCTGAGGATCATGCTCATAGCAGCAAGTCTCTGTCTCAGAGGTGGAAACACAAACCCTGTGGGTCACAGTCCCTCTCCTTTCTTGTGTGTGGGATGTTCAACCTTCTCCAGGCCACGCTGGACTCAGGGCGGTGGCCAAATATGCCATTGGGACAAGTTGGGGACCAACATCCCTGTGCAACCAGGGGCACGAGATGGAAATCCCATCCCTCAGAGAGCCGCAGGTGGGAAAGCTCTCAGGTGGTCCCCAGGCAAATTAGTGACACCGCTGGGGACAGAATGCCTCTGGGAATGGACAGTCTGTGATTTTGCCGTAAGAAACTGTGCTGAGCCATTCCCAGCTCTCTCTTGGGGTGACAGTTCCCTGCCCAGCCCCTCGGTACCCCCTTACTGCCTGGTGGGGCCACAGCTCCTGCACAGGAGGCATTATTTGGGTGGTTTGAGTCTCCCGTGGCTGTAATCGTGGTTTTGCAGCTCTTCCTTAGGCTTTTTGAACCCCTTTGTGTCTGGGCTTTGACCTTTTTCTCCTTTTTTGCAGCAGGGCCCAGAAAGACCTGGAGAAAAGCCATTTTTGGGTGTTGTATTCAGTCCAGCCCTTCGATAAGGGCAGGGCATGGCTGTGCTCCAGAAAGACCATGCTGGTGGTGTTGGGCAGGTTTATCTTTGGCTTGGGGCACTTTGAGGGACTTGAGGTCAAAAGTAAGGGCCACGTGCAGCAGCTCCGGCATCGCCACCGAGTGACCCAGCACCCAGTCACTGGTGCCACCATTGGCACCAGCAAGTGGCAGGGGGACTCAGAGGAGCTGTGATGATGGAGGTGGTTCCTGCAATGAACCCTGGAGGTCCGTGGGGCTGTTTGTATCCAAAGCTCGTTATCGGGTCAGAAGGAAATCCCTGGACCACTTGGTATTGAGAAATTCCCAGGGGGTTGCTCGTTAAGGAAGGATGCTCGCCAGCGTTCCCTTTGCTATCGGGTTCCTTGAGAGCATTTCCTTACAAACTGTTCCTCCAGACACATCTGTCATGAAGTTACTGGGCTGCTTTGTTGAAGGGAATAAAGTCAGGGCGAGCTAGCTGGCTGGCTGGAGAAGTGACGAGCAGGTTTTAAAAGCCTGATGTGGACAAAACTAGATCCCATCCCTCAGGAGCTGGCAGCGTGGCCATGCCGTGTCCTCTGCTGCTCTCCCCTGCCCCGGTCTGCTCCAGGCTGGGGAAAGGCTCCCCGTCGGGTAGTCCCTTCCGCTCCCTTTGTTTTCCTGCAAAATACAAACTGGACTTGACTGGTGCATTGTTTTCAACTTGGAATTTGGGGGAAAAATAGCTAAAATGTTATTTTCTGGAATAAGGGTGTGACAGAGAAGTAAAATGATAGAAAATTCCGAGCTCCAGCTCAGTTTTGGAGACCTGAGAGTTATGGGCACAGCAGAACAGCTCTCAGGTGTGGGACTTTTTTTTTTTTTTTGATTAATTGTTTTTGGAGTGCTGAGAGCTGAGACTTGGGCACAGACCTGCAGTGCACAGGTGTGCCAGGCACAGACCGTGGGGCAGAGATTGCTGCAGGGAGCATCTCGCCTTTGCAGGCCAGTGGTGACATGGCTGGGAGGGCTGCATGGGATTCAGAAAACAGAGCAGATAAAACAGAGGAAAAACATCTTTATTCTTCTTTACTGCCTTCCTCCCTCCTTCTACCAACAGCTGAATATTTCTGAGATGCGGGACAGATGATTTTGTCACTATGTGCCCTTCCTGGGGCCCGTCCTGGGTTGTCCATGCTGGATGTTACGTGTTGTGCTTTGGTGCTTCTTTGCAGCCATAAAGCAGCTGTGGAGCTGTTTCTATCTGGTTAATGCAGAGGGGGGATCACCCCCTGTGTCCCCCCTGCCCACGCCGGCCAGGACCCAGTCCCAGGCACCCATCACCTCCCGGCAGTTCCCGTGCTGGGATCTGAACCCCAGCTGGGGGATGCGGGTGTGTGTCTGTGCCCGTGTCTGTCTGTCCCCGAGCACAGGGGGGGTCCTGGGGTGGGAGCTTTTGCCAGGTCACTGATACTGGGGAGGGTCCCCATCCCAGTCTCTGCAGTGCCCGTTCCGGCTGATTTTACTGTTTATATTTAACAGTTTTGGG
>NW_010145709.1:55162-55401 GCF_000699245.1 Pterocles gutturalis | reverse complement strand
TAATAATATAGTAAATTTAATTTTAATAATTAAGTGTGTGAAACTTCTGGCATATATATTTTAGTTACATATCCCATTACAAGCAAAGACTTTGTAGACAGACATCTTAAATCTAGTGAAAAAAAATTCCAGTAATCATTTGTCATGGTTTAACCCCAGCCAACAACAAAGACAGTTTAACAGGCAAAGCAAAAGCTGCAACACAAAGCAAAGTAAAACAAGGAATTCATTCACTACTT